>NC_142102.1:7690419-7990419 GCF_054644295.1 Miniopterus natalensis
ATCCACACTGTGAACATGGATTGCCTGAACGTGGAATCAATTTCCGCAAGCAGATCTAACCATGAATCTAAGAAGAGTGGAGATTGCCGCTCATAGAATACCGTGAGTACTAAATTCCTTGATTGTTTTTTGCCCAGAGAATGTTCTGTTGTGATTTTGTCTGAACCCTGTACATGTAAGTACTCGAACATGTAATCACTAATTGTAGACAATTGTTCTCCTGCCTCGCTTTGATGTTAATCTCCCTTCTAGTTAGTTCCCTTTGAGCATGTACCGTCTTGATTATATGTTCAATCTGAACATGTACATTGCTGAGCATGGATTCTGCTGTGCATGGAACCATTTGCATATGGACCCCTCTAAGGATAATGCACTTTGGATAATGAAACGCCCTAACCATGCTCATGTGGAACATCCCGAGCTTCAACAACCTGAGCATGGACCCTCCTGGACATGGAATCAATGAGCACGAAAACATCTAAGCATGTACCAAGATCCAGAAGTGTCCACACTTCTTGAGTTGCTGTTCATGGGATTCTGTAAGTATTCATTTCTTTGGCCCTTGTTTCCTCTGAGAATGTTGTTTTCTGACTTTTGTGTAACCGTGTACATGTACCTTCTTGAGCATGGAACCCCTAACTGTAGACTCTCCTGATCATGGCTTGCTTTGATATTCATCTCCCCTTAACATAGCCCCACTTGAGTATGTACCCTCTACATTATGTGTAATATAATAACCCATGCTTTCCTGAGCGTGGAGTCTACTGACCTCGGAGCCTTTTTAATTGGAATGGCTCCGAGAATGACACACTTCAGAAAATGTATCCCCTAGGCCATGGAATGTCTTCCAGTGGGACATCCTGAGCTTAAACAATCTGAGAATGGCCCCTTCTGTACATGGAATCAATGAGCCCCGTCATTTCTAAGCACACACCTAGGAATCCTTGATGTGTACATCATGGAATGCTGCAATCATTTCCTTGCTCCTAGTTCATCCTGAGAATATACCTGTGTGATTTTGGGTAACAACAAACAAGTACCTTCCTGAGCACGGAGGCTCTAACATGCGACCCATCTAAACATGTATTCTGTGAATTTAAACTACCGTGCTCTCAGTCCCTCTGGATTCTGTATACCACTGATTGTGTTTAAGAACAGAATATGTGGTTTTCTGAGCATGAAAGGCCTGAGCAGAGAGCTGGCTATGTACCTTCAGACCATAGACCCGTCCCCATGGTCGTGAACCCATGTGATCCTACACCATTCTGAATATGGATGTGCCCTTCTAATGCAACCATTCTGAGAAAACCGACACTCAACATGGACCCATGAGTGTGGAATATCCTGAACAGAAAGGTCCAGGGAATATACACTCCTGATCATGGAATCCTTGGGCGTAATCAATGATAAACAGCAACTCAAGAAGTGTGGACACTTCTGATCAGGGGCTGCACTAAGAATCGACTTGTCTAATTGGAGATACTTTCCATATGTACCTACTTGCTTATGCCACGAATGTGTACCAGCCTGCGCATGAACCCTACCGACTGGGACATACTACTATTTCAATCTCACTTGAATATCGCGCCACTTGAGAATATACCCTCTTCTTGATGTTTAGTGCCTGAACGTGTAAAATTATGCGCATGGACACGTTTGAATGATGACCCGCACTAAGAGTGAAACACTCCTGACAATAAACACCCTATCCATGGCCTCTATTGTGTGGATAACTTGAGGATTAACATCATGAACATGAATCTCCTCAACATGGAATCAATGACCACAATGACATCTAAGCATGAATCTTCGACGAAGAGTGGACATTTCTGTTCATGGAATTCTGTAAGTATGAATTTCCCTGATTGTTGTTTACCTAGAGAATGTTCTGTTGTGATTTTATGGAACCCCTTTCCCTGTACCTTCCTGAACATGAATCCTCTAATTGTCTCTTCCCTTAATCATGGCTTGCTTTGATTGTAACCTCCCCTTAACACAGCCCCACTTGAGCATGTATCCTCTTGATTGTGTTTGATATAATAACTCATACTTTCTTGAGTGCTGATTCTGCTGAGCATGTAGCCTTTTGAATGTGAACGACTCTGAGAATGACACGCTTCAGAAAATGTATCCACAAGAACATGGAATTCTTTCCTGTGGGACATCCTGAGCTTAAAGAATCTGAGAAAGGACCCTTCTGAACATGGAATCACGCACTGAAGTCATTTCTAAGCATATCCATAGAATTGTTGACGTAAATACATGGAATTCTGTCATTTCCTTGATCTTAGTTCATCCTGGGGCTGTACCATTGTGAATTTGTGTAACAACATACGAGTACCTTCCTGAGCATGGACGCTCTTAATAGTCCATCCCCCTAGTCATGTATTCTGTGAATCTAAACTACCGTGATCTTAGCCCCTCTTGATCATGTATAACACTGAACATGTATAACAACTGAAAATGTTCTTCTCGGCCCCTGATCAGCAACCTGGCTGACTCTGTTACTTCAGACCGTAGACCCTACCTCATGAGCATGACATCATGGGATCCTACACTTTTCTGAATATGAATATCCTCTGATAATGGAGCCATTTTGAGAAACACCAACACTCTGCATGGACCAATGAGTGTGGAATATCCTGAACATAAAGGTTCAAGGAATATACACTCTTGATCATGGAATCCTTGTGTGTAGCCAGTGATACACAGAAACTCAATAAGCATGGACTCTTCTGATGATGGACTGCCCTAAGAATCTACTTCCCTAATTAGAGCCAATTTCCAAGTATCTACTTGGTCGTTTATCCTCTGTATGTGTACCAGCCTGAGCATCAAAACCCTCCGGATGGAGCCTACGGACCGTGACATACTTCGATTTGAATCTCCCTTGAGTATCGCGTCACTTGAGCATATACCCTTTTCTTGATATTTAAAACCTAAACATGTAAATTCTGTGCATGAAAAGGTTTCAGTAAGGACACACACTGAGAATAAAACGCTTAGGAGAACAAACAGCTTACCCATGGCCACTCTAGTGTGCATAACTTGAGGATCAACACCGGGGACATGGATCCCCTGAACGTGGAATGAATGACCTCAATTACATGTATGCATGAACGTAAGAAGAGTGGACATTTTTCAATTGGAATTCTGTAAGTCTTAATTTCCTTGATCCTAGTTTAACTTGGAAATGTTATTTTGCGGTTTTGTGTAATCCCTTTTCCTGTACCTTCGTTTGCATGAAAAGCCTAATTGTATATTCCCCTGATCCTGACCTTCTTTGATTGTAACCTCCCCTTAATGTAGCCCACTTGAGCATGTATCTTGTAGATTATGTGTAATTTAATAACTCATACTTTCCTGAGCATGCATTCTGTTGACCATGGAGCCTTTTGAATTTGAACGACTCTGAGAATGACACGCTTCAGAAAATGTATCCCCAAGACCATGGGGTATCTGCCTGTGTGACAGCTTGAGCTTCATCACTCTGAGAATGGACCCTTCGAAATATGGAATCAGTGAGCCCCGTCATTTCTAAGCATATCCCTAGGAATCCTTGACCTGTACATCCATGGAATGCTGCCATAATTTCCTTGATCCTCGTTCACCCTGAGAATATACCTGTGTGATTTTGAGTAACAACATACAAGTACCTTCCTGAGTATGGAGGCTTTGAAGGTCGACGCCTCTATTCATGTATTCTGTGAATTTAAGCTACCGTGATCTTAAGCCCCTCTTGATCATGTATACCACCGATTGTGTATAAGACCAGAATATATAGTTTTCTAAGCATGGAAGGCCTGATCAGAGAGCTGGCTATGTACCTTCAGACCATAGAGCCTTCCTCACGGGCATGAACCCATGTGATTTTACAACATTTTGAGTACGCATGTCCTCTTATAATGGAAGCATTTTGAGAAATACCGACACTCAGCATCGACCCCTGAGTGTTGAATATCCTGAACAGAAAGGTCCGGGGATTATATACTCTTGATCATGGAACCCTTGGACGTGATCAGTGATAAACAGCAACTCAAGAAGTGTGGACACTTCTGATCATGGGCAGCACCGAGAGTCAACTTCCTTCCTTAGAGCCACTTTGCAGTATGTGCCTACTTGTTTATGCCCTGAATGTGTACCAGCATGAGCATCAAAACCCTCAGCATGAAGCCTACTGACCGTGACATACTGCTTTTTTAATCTCACTTGAATGTCACGCCACTTGAGAATACACCCACTTCTTGATGTTTAATGCCTGAACATGTAAAATTATGTGCATGGAAACATTTGAATAATGACCCACACCAAGAATAAAACACTCGTGAGAATAAGTACCCTATCTTTGGCCCCTCTTGGGTGGATAACTTGAGGATCCACACTGTGAACATGGATTGCCTGAACGTGGAATCAATTTCCGCAAGCAGATCTAACCATGAATCTAAGAAGAGTGGAGATTGCCGCTCATAGAATACCGTGAGTACTAAATTCCTTGATTGTTTTTTGCCCAGAGAATGTTCTGTTGTGATTTTGTCTGAACCCTGTACATGTAAGTACTCGAACATGTAATCACTAATTGTAGACAATTGTTCTCCTGCCTCGCTTTGATGTTAATCTCCCTTCTAGTTAGTTCCCTTTGAGCATGTACCGTCTTGATTATATGTTCAATCTGAACATGTACATTGCTGAGCATGGATTCTGCTGTGCATGGAACCATTTGCATATGGACCCCTCTAAGGATAATGCACTTTGGATAATGAAACGCCCTAACCATGCTCATGTGGAACATCCCGAGCTTCAACAACCTGAGCATGGACCCTCCTGGACATGGAATCAATGAGCACGAAAACATCTAAGCATGTACCAAGATCCAGAAGTGTCCACACTTCTTGAGTTGCTGTTCATGGGATTCTGTAAGTATTCATTTCTTTGGCCCTTGTTTCCTCTGAGAATGTTGTTTTCTGACTTTTGTGTAACCGTGTACATGTACCTTCTTGAGCATGGAACCCCTAACTGTAGACTCTCCTGATCATGGCTTGCTTTGATATTCATCTCCCCTTAACATAGCCCCACTTGAGTATGTACCCTCTACATTATGTGTAATATAATAACCCATGCTTTCCTGAGCGTGGAGTCTACTGACCTCGGAGCCTTTTTAATTGGAATGGCTCCGAGAATGACACACTTCAGAAAATGTATCCCCTAGGCCATGGAATGTCTTCCAGTGGGACATCCTGAGCTTAAACAATCTGAGAATGGCCCCTTCTGTACATGGAATCAATGAGCCCCGTCATTTCTAAGCACACACCTAGGAATCCTTGATGTGTACATCATGGAATGCTGCAATCATTTCCTTGCTCCTAGTTCATCCTGAGAATATACCTGTGTGATTTTGGGTAACAACAAACAAGTACCTTCCTGAGCACGGAGGCTCTAACATGCGACCCATCTAAACATGTATTCTGTGAATTTAAACTACCGTGCTCTCAGTCCCTCTGGATTCTGTATACCACTGATTGTGTTTAAGAACAGAATATGTGGTTTTCTGAGCATGAAAGGCCTGAGCAGAGAGCTGGCTATGTACCTTCAGACCATAGACCCGTCCCCATGGTCGTGAACCCATGTGATCCTACACCATTCTGAATATGGATGTGCCCTTCTAATGCAACCATTCTGAGAAAACCGACACTCAACATGGACCCATGAGTGTGGAATATCCTGAACAGAAAGGTCCAGGGAATATACACTCCTGATCATGGAATCCTTGGGCGTAATCAATGATAAACAGCAACTCAAGAAGTGTGGACACTTCTGATCAGGGGCTGCACTAAGAATCGACTTGTCTAATTGGAGATACTTTCCATATGTACCTACTTGCTTATGCCACGAATGTGTACCAGCCTGCGCATGAACCCTACCGACTGGGACATACTACTATTTCAATCTCACTTGAATATCGCGCCACTTGAGAATATACCCTCTTCTTGATGTTTAGTGCCTGAACGTGTAAAATTATGCGCATGGACACGTTTGAATGATGACCCGCACTAAGAGTGAAACACTCCTGACAATAAACACCCTATCCATGGCCTCTATTGTGTGGATAACTTGAGGATTAACATCATGAACATGAATCTCCTCAACATGGAATCAATGACCACAATGACATCTAAGCATGAATCTTCGACGAAGAGTGGACATTTCTGTTCATGGAATTCTGTAAGTATGAATTTCCCTGATTGTTGTTTACCTAGAGAATGTTCTGTTGTGATTTTATGGAACCCCTTTCCCTGTACCTTCCTGAACATGAATCCTCTAATTGTCTCTTCCCTTAATCATGGCTTGCTTTGATTGTAACCTCCCCTTAACACAGCCCCACTTGAGCATGTATCCTCTTGATTGTGTTTGATATAATAACTCATACTTTCTTGAGTGCTGATTCTGCTGAGCATGTAGCCTTTTGAATGTGAACGACTCTGAGAATGACACGCTTCAGAAAATGTATCCACAAGAACATGGAATTCTTTCCTGTGGGACATCCTGAGCTTAAAGAATCTGAGAAAGGACCCTTCTGAACATGGAATCACGCACTGAAGTCATTTCTAAGCATATCCATAGAATTGTTGACGTAAATACATGGAATTCTGTCATTTCCTTGATCTTAGTTCATCCTGGGGCTGTACCATTGTGAATTTGTGTAACAACATACGAGTACCTTCCTGAGCATGGACGCTCTTAATAGTCCATCCCCCTAGTCATGTATTCTGTGAATCTAAACTACCGTGATCTTAGCCCCTCTTGATCATGTATAACACTGAACATGTATAACAACTGAAAATGTTCTTCTCGGCCCCTGATCAGCAACCTGGCTGACTCTGTTACTTCAGACCGTAGACCCTACCTCATGAGCATGACATCATGGGATCCTACACTTTTCTGAATATGAATATCCTCTGATAATGGAGCCATTTTGAGAAACACCAACACTCTGCATGGACCAATGAGTGTGGAATATCCTGAACATAAAGGTTCAAGGAATATACACTCTTGATCATGGAATCCTTGTGTGTAGCCAGTGATACACAGAAACTCAATAAGCATGGACTCTTCTGATGATGGACTGCCCTAAGAATCTACTTCCCTAATTAGAGCCAATTTCCAAGTATCTACTTGGTCGTTTATCCTCTGTATGTGTACCAGCCTGAGCATCAAAACCCTCCGGATGGAGCCTACGGACCGTGACATACTTCGATTTGAATCTCCCTTGAGTATCGCGTCACTTGAGCATATACCCTTTTCTTGATATTTAAAACCTAAACATGTAAATTCTGTGCATGAAAAGGTTTCAGTAAGGACACACACTGAGAATAAAACGCTTAGGAGAACAAACAGCTTACCCATGGCCACTCTAGTGTGCATAACTTGAGGATCAACACCGGGGACATGGATCCCCTGAACGTGGAATGAATGACCTCAATTACATGTATGCATGAACGTAAGAAGAGTGGACATTTTTCAATTGGAATTCTGTAAGTCTTAATTTCCTTGATCCTAGTTTAACTTGGAAATGTTATTTTGCGGTTTTGTGTAATCCCTTTTCCTGTACCTTCGTTTGCATGAAAAGCCTAATTGTATATTCCCCTGATCCTGACCTTCTTTGATTGTAACCTCCCCTTAATGTAGCCCACTTGAGCATGTATCTTGTAGATTATGTGTAATTTAATAACTCATACTTTCCTGAGCATGCATTCTGTTGACCATGGAGCCTTTTGAATTTGAACGACTCTGAGAATGACACGCTTCAGAAAATGTATCCCCAAGACCATGGGGTATCTGCCTGTGTGACAGCTTGAGCTTCATCACTCTGAGAATGGACCCTTCGAAATATGGAATCAGTGAGCCCCGTCATTTCTAAGCATATCCCTAGGAATCCTTGACCTGTACATCCATGGAATGCTGCCATAATTTCCTTGATCCTCGTTCACCCTGAGAATATACCTGTGTGATTTTGAGTAACAACATACAAGTACCTTCCTGAGTATGGAGGCTTTGAAGGTCGACGCCTCTATTCATGTATTCTGTGAATTTAAGCTACCGTGATCTTAAGCCCCTCTTGATCATGTATACCACCGATTGTGTATAAGACCAGAATATATAGTTTTCTAAGCATGGAAGGCCTGATCAGAGAGCTGGCTATGTACCTTCAGACCATAGAGCCTTCCTCACGGGCATGAACCCATGTGATTTTACAACATTTTGAGTACGCATGTCCTCTTATAATGGAAGCATTTTGAGAAATACCGACACTCAGCATCGACCCCTGAGTGTTGAATATCCTGAACAGAAAGGTCCGGGGATTATATACTCTTGATCATGGAACCCTTGGACGTGATCAGTGATAAACAGCAACTCAAGAAGTGTGGACACTTCTGATCATGGGCAGCACCGAGAGTCAACTTCCTTCCTTAGAGCCACTTTGCAGTATGTGCCTACTTGTTTATGCCCTGAATGTGTACCAGCATGAGCATCAAAACCCTCAGCATGAAGCCTACTGACCGTGACATACTGCTTTTTTAATCTCACTTGAATGTCACGCCACTTGAGAATACACCCACTTCTTGATGTTTAATGCCTGAACATGTAAAATTATGTGCATGGAAACATTTGAATAATGACCCACACCAAGAATAAAACACTCGTGAGAATAAGTACCCTATCTTTGGCCCCTCTTGGGTGGATAACTTGAGGATCCACACTGTGAACATGGATTGCCTGAACGTGGAATCAATTTCCGCAAGCAGATCTAACCATGAATCTAAGAAGAGTGGAGATTGCCGCTCATAGAATACCGTGAGTACTAAATTCCTTGATTGTTTTTTGCCCAGAGAATGTTCTGTTGTGATTTTGTCTGAACCCTGTACATGTAAGTACTCGAACATGTAATCACTAATTGTAGACAATTGTTCTCCTGCCTCGCTTTGATGTTAATCTCCCTTCTAGTTAGTTCCCTTTGAGCATGTACCGTCTTGATTATATGTTCAATCTGAACATGTACATTGCTGAGCATGGATTCTGCTGTGCATGGAACCATTTGCATATGGACCCCTCTAAGGATAATGCACTTTGGATAATGAAACGCCCTAACCATGCTCATGTGGAACATCCCGAGCTTCAACAACCTGAGCATGGACCCTCCTGGACATGGAATCAATGAGCACGAAAACATCTAAGCATGTACCAAGATCCAGAAGTGTCCACACTTCTTGAGTTGCTGTTCATGGGATTCTGTAAGTATTCATTTCTTTGGCCCTTGTTTCCTCTGAGAATGTTGTTTTCTGACTTTTGTGTAACCGTGTACATGTACCTTCTTGAGCATGGAACCCCTAACTGTAGACTCTCCTGATCATGGCTTGCTTTGATATTCATCTCCCCTTAACATAGCCCCACTTGAGTATGTACCCTCTACATTATGTGTAATATAATAACCCATGCTTTCCTGAGCGTGGAGTCTACTGACCTCGGAGCCTTTTTAATTGGAATGGCTCCGAGAATGACACACTTCAGAAAATGTATCCCCTAGGCCATGGAATGTCTTCCAGTGGGACATCCTGAGCTTAAACAATCTGAGAATGGCCCCTTCTGTACATGGAATCAATGAGCCCCGTCATTTCTAAGCACACACCTAGGAATCCTTGATGTGTACATCATGGAATGCTGCAATCATTTCCTTGCTCCTAGTTCATCCTGAGAATATACCTGTGTGATTTTGGGTAACAACAAACAAGTACCTTCCTGAGCACGGAGGCTCTAACATGCGACCCATCTAAACATGTATTCTGTGAATTTAAACTACCGTGCTCTCAGTCCCTCTGGATTCTGTATACCACTGATTGTGTTTAAGAACAGAATATGTGGTTTTCTGAGCATGAAAGGCCTGAGCAGAGAGCTGGCTATGTACCTTCAGACCATAGACCCGTCCCCATGGTCGTGAACCCATGTGATCCTACACCATTCTGAATATGGATGTGCCCTTCTAATGCAACCATTCTGAGAAAACCGACACTCAACATGGACCCATGAGTGTGGAATATCCTGAACAGAAAGGTCCAGGGAATATACACTCCTGATCATGGAATCCTTGGGCGTAATCAATGATAAACAGCAACTCAAGAAGTGTGGACACTTCTGATCAGGGGCTGCACTAAGAATCGACTTGTCTAATTGGAGATACTTTCCATATGTACCTACTTGCTTATGCCACGAATGTGTACCAGCCTGCGCATGAACCCTACCGACTGGGACATACTACTATTTCAATCTCACTTGAATATCGCGCCACTTGAGAATATACCCTCTTCTTGATGTTTAGTGCCTGAACGTGTAAAATTATGCGCATGGACACGTTTGAATGATGACCCGCACTAAGAGTGAAACACTCCTGACAATAAACACCCTATCCATGGCCTCTATTGTGTGGATAACTTGAGGATTAACATCATGAACATGAATCTCCTCAACATGGAATCAATGACCACAATGACATCTAAGCATGAATCTTCGACGAAGAGTGGACATTTCTGTTCATGGAATTCTGTAAGTATGAATTTCCCTGATTGTTGTTTACCTAGAGAATGTTCTGTTGTGATTTTATGGAACCCCTTTCCCTGTACCTTCCTGAACATGAATCCTCTAATTGTCTCTTCCCTTAATCATGGCTTGCTTTGATTGTAACCTCCCCTTAACACAGCCCCACTTGAGCATGTATCCTCTTGATTGTGTTTGATATAATAACTCATACTTTCTTGAGTGCTGATTCTGCTGAGCATGTAGCCTTTTGAAAGTGAACGACTCTGAGAATGACACGCTTCAGAAAATGTATCCACAAGAACATGGAATTCTTTCCTGTGGGACATCCTGAGCTTAAAGAATCTGAGAAAGGACCCTTCTGAACATGGAATCACGCACTGAAGTCATTTCTAAGCATATCCATAGAATTGTTGACGTAAATACATGGAATTCTGTCATTTCCTTGATCTTAGTTCATCCTGGGGCTGTACCATTGTGAATTTGTGTAACAACATACGAGTACCTTCCTGAGCATGGACGCTCTTAATAGTCCATCCCCCTAGTCATGTATTCTGTGAATCTAAACTACCGTGATCTTAGCCCCTCTTGATCATGTATAACACTGAACATGTATAACAACTGAAAATGTTCTTCTCGGCCCCTGATCAGCAACCTGGCTGACTCTGTTACTTCAGACCGTAGACCCTACCTCATGAGCATGACATCATGGGATCCTACACTTTTCTGAATATGAATATCCTCTGATAATGGAGCCATTTTGAGAAACACCAACACTCTGCATGGACCAATGAGTGTGGAATATCCTGAACATAAAGGTTCAAGGAATATACACTCTTGATCATGGAATCCTTGTGTGTAGCCAGTGATACACAGAAACTCAATAAGCATGGACTCTTCTGATGATGGACTGCCCTAAGAATCTACTTCCCTAATTAGAGCCAATTTCCAAGTATCTACTTGGTCGTTTATCCTCTGTATGTGTACCAGCCTGAGCATCAAAACCCTCCGGATGGAGCCTACGGACCGTGACATACTTCGATTTGAATCTCCCTTGAGTATCGCGTCACTTGAGCATATACCCTTTTCTTGATATTTAAAACCTAAACATGTAAATTCTGTGCATGAAAAGGTTTCAGTAAGGACACACACTGAGAATAAAACGCTTAGGAGAACAAACAGCTTACCCATGGCCACTCTAGTGTGCATAACTTGAGGATCAACACCGGGGACATGGATCCCCTGAACGTGGAATGAATGACCTCAATTACATGTATGCATGAACGTAAGAAGAGTGGACATTTTTCAATTGGAATTCTGTAAGTCTTAATTTCCTTGATCCTAGTTTAACTTGGAAATGTTATTTTGCGGTTTTGTGTAATCCCTTTTCCTGTACCTTCGTTTGCATGAAAAGCCTAATTGTATATTCCCCTGATCCTGACCTTCTTTGATTGTAACCTCCCCTTAATGTAGCCCACTTGAGCATGTATCTTGTAGATTATGTGTAATTTAATAACTCATACTTTCCTGAGCATGCATTCTGTTGACCATGGAGCCTTTTGAATTTGAACGACTCTGAGAATGACACGCTTCAGAAAATGTATCCCCAAGACCATGGGGTATCTGCCTGTGTGACAGCTTGAGCTTCATCACTCTGAGAATGGACCCTTCGAAATATGGAATCAGTGAGCCCCGTCATTTCTAAGCATATCCCTAGGAATCCTTGACCTGTACATCCATGGAATGCTGCCATAATTTCCTTGATCCTCGTTCACCCTGAGAATATACCTGTGTGATTTTGAGTAACAACATACAAGTACCTTCCTGAGTATGGAGGCTTTGAAGGTCGACGCCTCTATTCATGTATTCTGTGAATTTAAGCTACCGTGATCTTAAGCCCCTCTTGATCATGTATACCACCGATTGTGTATAAGACCAGAATATATAGTTTTCTAAGCATGGAAGGCCTGATCAGAGAGCTGGCTATGTACCTTCAGACCATAGAGCCTTCCTCACGGGCATGAACCCATGTGATTTTACAACATTTTGAGTACGCATGTCCTCTTATAATGGAAGCATTTTGAGAAATACCGACACTCAGCATCGACCCCTGAGTGTTGAATATCCTGAACAGAAAGGTCCGGGGATTATATACTCTTGATCATGGAACCCTTGGACGTGATCAGTGATAAACAGCAACTCAAGAAGTGTGGACACTTCTGATCATGGGCAGCACCGAGAGTCAACTTCCTTCCTTAGAGCCACTTTGCAGTATGTGCCTACTTGTTTATGCCCTGAATGTGTACCAGCATGAGCATCAAAACCCTCAGCATGAAGCCTACTGACCGTGACATACTGCTTTTTTAATCTCACTTGAATGTCACGCCACTTGAGAATACACCCACTTCTTGATGTTTAATGCCTGAACATGTAAAATTATGTGCATGGAAACATTTGAATAATGACCCACACCAAGAATAAAACACTCGTGAGAATAAGTACCCTATCTTTGGCCCCTCTTGGGTGGATAACTTGAGGATCCACACTGTGAACATGGATTGCCTGAACGTGGAATCAATTTCCGCAAGCAGATCTAACCATGAATCTAAGAAGAGTGGAGATTGCCGCTCATAGAATACCGTGAGTACTAAATTCCTTGATTGTTTTTTGCCCAGAGAATGTTCTGTTGTGATTTTGTCTGAACCCTGTACATGTAAGTACTCGAACATGTAATCACTAATTGTAGACAATTGTTCTCCTGCCTCGCTTTGATGTTAATCTCCCTTCTAGTTAGTTCCCTTTGAGCATGTACCGTCTTGATTATATGTTCAATCTGAACATGTACATTGCTGAGCATGGATTCTGCTGTGCATGGAACCATTTGCATATGGACCCCTCTAAGGATAATGCACTTTGGATAATGAAACGCCCTAACCATGCTCATGTGGAACATCCCGAGCTTCAACAACCTGAGCATGGACCCTCCTGGACATGGAATCAATGAGCACGAAAACATCTAAGCATGTACCAAGATCCAGAAGTGTCCACACTTCTTGAGTTGCTGTTCATGGGATTCTGTAAGTATTCATTTCTTTGGCCCTTGTTTCCTCTGAGAATGTTGTTTTCTGACTTTTGTGTAACCGTGTACATGTACCTTCTTGAGCATGGAACCCCTAACTGTAGACTCTCCTGATCATGGCTTGCTTTGATATTCATCTCCCCTTAACATAGCCCCACTTGAGTATGTACCCTCTACATTATGTGTAATATAATAACCCATGCTTTCCTGAGCGTGGAGTCTACTGACCTCGGAGCCTTTTTAATTGGAATGGCTCCGAGAATGACACACTTCAGAAAATGTATCCCCTAGGCCATGGAATGTCTTCCAGTGGGACATCCTGAGCTTAAACAATCTGAGAATGGCCCCTTCTGTACATGGAATCAATGAGCCCCGTCATTTCTAAGCACACACCTAGGAATCCTTGATGTGTACATCATGGAATGCTGCAATCATTTCCTTGCTCCTAGTTCATCCTGAGAATATACCTGTGTGATTTTGGGTAACAACAAACAAGTACCTTCCTGAGCACGGAGGCTCTAACATGCGACCCATCTAAACATGTATTCTGTGAATTTAAACTACCGTGCTCTCAGTCCCTCTGGATTCTGTATACCACTGATTGTGTTTAAGAACAGAATATGTGGTTTTCTGAGCATGAAAGGCCTGAGCAGAGAGCTGGCTATGTACCTTCAGACCATAGACCCGTCCCCATGGTCGTGAACCCATGTGATCCTACACCATTCTGAATATGGATGTGCCCTTCTAATGCAACCATTCTGAGAAAACCGACACTCAACATGGACCCATGAGTGTGGAATATCCTGAACAGAAAGGTCCAGGGAATATACACTCCTGATCATGGAATCCTTGGGCGTAATCAATGATAAACAGCAACTCAAGAAGTGTGGACACTTCTGATCAGGGGCTGCACTAAGAATCGACTTGTCTAATTGGAGATACTTTCCATATGTACCTACTTGCTTATGCCACGAATGTGTACCAGCCTGCGCATGAACCCTACCGACTGGGACATACTACTATTTAAATCTCACTTGAATATCGCGCCACTTGAGAATATACCCTCTTCTTGATGTTTAGTGCCTGAACGTGTAAAATTATGCGCATGGACACGTTTGAATGATGACCCGCACTAAGAGTGAAACACTCCTGACAATAAACACCCTATCCATGGCCTCTATTGTGTGGATAACTTGAGGATTAACATCATGAACATGAATCTCCTCAACATGGAATCAATGACCACAATGACATCTAAGCATGAATCTTCGACGAAGAGTGGACATTTCTGTTCATGGAATTCTGTAAGTATGAATTTCCCTGATTGTTGTTTACCTAGAGAATGTTCTGTTGTGATTTTATGGAACCCCTTTCCCTGTACCTTCCTGAACATGAATCCTCTAATTGTCTCTTCCCTTAATCATGGCTTGCTTTGATTGTAACCTCCCCTTAACACAGCCCCACTTGAGCATGTATCCTCTTGATTGTGTTTGATATAATAACTCATACTTTCTTGAGTGCTGATTCTGCTGAGCATGTAGCCTTTTGAATGTGAACGACTCTGAGAATGACACGCTTCAGAAAATGTATCCACAAGAACATGGAATTCTTTCCTGTGGGACATCCTGAGCTTAAAGAATCTGAGAAAGGACCCTTCTGAACATGGAATCACGCACTGAAGTCATTTCTAAGCATATCCATAGAATTGTTGACGTAAATACATGGAATTCTGTCATTTCCTTGATCTTAGTTCATCCTGGGGCTGTACCATTGTGAATTTGTGTAACAACATACGAGTACCTTCCTGAGCATGGACGCTCTTAATAGTCCATCCCCCTAGTCATGTATTCTGTGAATCTAAACTACCGTGATCTTAGCCCCTCTTGATCATGTATAACACTGAACATGTATAACAACTGAAAATGTTCTTCTCGGCCCCTGATCAGCAACCTGGCTGACTCTGTTACTTCAGACCGTAGACCCTACCTCATGAGCATGACATCATGGGATCCTACACTTTTCTGAATATGAATATCCTCTGATAATGGAGCCATTTTGAGAAACACCAACACTCTGCATGGACCAATGAGTGTGGAATATCCTGAACATAAAGGTTCAAGGAATATACACTCTTGATCATGGAATCCTTGTGTGTAGCCAGTGATACACAGAAACTCAATAAGCATGGACTCTTCTGATGATGGACTGCCCTAAGAATCTACTTCCCTAATTAGAGCCAATTTCCAAGTATCTACTTGGTCGTTTATCCTCTGTATGTGTACCAGCCTGAGCATCAAAACCCTCCGGATGGAGCCTACGGACCGTGACATACTTCGATTTGAATCTCCCTTGAGTATCGCGTCACTTGAGCATATACCCTTTTCTTGATATTTAAAACCTAAACATGTAAATTCTGTGCATGAAAAGGTTTCAGTAAGGACACACACTGAGAATAAAACGCTTAGGAGAACAAACAGCTTACCCATGGCCACTCTAGTGTGCATAACTTGAGGATCAACACCGGGGACATGGATCCCCTGAACGTGGAATGAATGACCTCAATTACATGTATGCATGAACGTAAGAAGAGTGGACATTTTTCAATTGGAATTCTGTAAGTCTTAATTTCCTTGATCCTAGTTTAACTTGGAAATGTTATTTTGCGGTTTTGTGTAATCCCTTTTCCTGTACCTTCGTTTGCATGAAAAGCCTAATTGTATATTCCCCTGATCCTGACCTTCTTTGATTGTAACCTCCCCTTAATGTAGCCCACTTGAGCATGTATCTTGTAGATTATGTGTAATTTAATAACTCATACTTTCCTGAGCATGCATTCTGTTGACCATGGAGCCTTTTGAATTTGAACGACTCTGAGAATGACACGCTTCAGAAAATGTATCCCCAAGACCATGGGGTATCTGCCTGTGTGACAGCTTGAGCTTCATCACTCTGAGAATGGACCCTTCGAAATATGGAATCAGTGAGCCCCGTCATTTCTAAGCATATCCCTAGGAATCCTTGACCTGTACATCCATGGAATGCTGCCATAATTTCCTTGATCCTCGTTCACCCTGAGAATATACCTGTGTGATTTTGAGTAACAACATACAAGTACCTTCCTGAGTATGGAGGCTTTGAAGGTCGACGCCTCTATTCATGTATTCTGTGAATTTAAGCTACCGTGATCTTAAGCCCCTCTTGATCATGTATACCACCGATTGTGTATAAGACCAGAATATATAGTTTTCTAAGCATGGAAGGCCTGATCAGAGAGCTGGCTATGTACCTTCAGACCATAGAGCCTTCCTCACGGGCATGAACCCATGTGATTTTACAACATTTTGAGTACGCATGTCCTCTTATAATGGAAGCATTTTGAGAAATACCGACACTCAGCATCGACCCCTGAGTGTTGAATATCCTGAACAGAAAGGTCCGGGGATTATATACTCTTGATCATGGAACCCTTGGACGTGATCAGTGATAAACAGCAACTCAAGAAGTGTGGACACTTCTGATCATGGGCAGCACCGAGAGTCAACTTCCTTCCTTAGAGCCACTTTGCAGTATGTGCCTACTTGTTTATGCCCTGAATGTGTACCAGCATGAGCATCAAAACCCTCAGCATGAAGCCTACTGACCGTGACATACTGCTTTTTTAATCTCACTTGAATGTCACGCCACTTGAGAATACACCCACTTCTTGATGTTTAATGCCTGAACATGTAAAATTATGTGCATGGAAACATTTGAATAATGACCCACACCAAGAATAAAACACTCGTGAGAATAAGTACCCTATCTTTGGCCCCTCTTGGGTGGATAACTTGAGGATCCACACTGTGAACATGGATTGCCTGAACGTGGAATCAATTTCCGCAAGCAGATCTAACCATGAATCTAAGAAGAGTGGAGATTGCCGCTCATAGAATACCGTGAGTACTAAATTCCTTGATTGTTTTTTGCCCAGAGAATGTTCTGTTGTGATTTTGTCTGAACCCTGTACATGTAAGTACTCGAACATGTAATCACTAATTGTAGACAATTGTTCTCCTGCCTCGCTTTGATGTTAATCTCCCTTCTAGTTAGTTCCCTTTGAGCATGTACCGTCTTGATTATATGTTCAATCTGAACATGTACATTGCTGAGCATGGATTCTGCTGTGCATGGAACCATTTGCATATGGACCCCTCTAAGGATAATGCACTTTGGATAATGAAACGCCCTAACCATGCTCATGTGGAACATCCCGAGCTTCAACAACCTGAGCATGGACCCTCCTGGACATGGAATCAATGAGCACGAAAACATCTAAGCATGTACCAAGATCCAGAAGTGTCCACACTTCTTGAGTTGCTGTTCATGGGATTCTGTAAGTATTCATTTCTTTGGCCCTTGTTTCCTCTGAGAATGTTGTTTTCTGACTTTTGTGTAACCGTGTACATGTACCTTCTTGAGCATGGAACCCCTAACTGTAGACTCTCCTGATCATGGCTTGCTTTGATATTCATCTCCCCTTAACATAGCCCCACTTGAGTATGTACCCTCTACATTATGTGTAATATAATAACCCATGCTTTCCTGAGCGTGGAGTCTACTGACCTCGGAGCCTTTTTAATTGGAATGGCTCCGAGAATGACACACTTCAGAAAATGTATCCCCTAGGCCATGGAATGTCTTCCAGTGGGACATCCTGAGCTTAAACAATCTGAGAATGGCCCCTTCTGTACATGGAATCAATGAGCCCCGTCATTTCTAAGCACACACCTAGGAATCCTTGATGTGTACATCATGGAATGCTGCAATCATTTCCTTGCTCCTAGTTCATCCTGAGAATATACCTGTGTGATTTTGGGTAACAACAAACAAGTACCTTCCTGAGCACGGAGGCTCTAACATGCGACCCATCTAAACATGTATTCTGTGAATTTAAACTACCGTGCTCTCAGTCCCTCTGGATTCTGTATACCACTGATTGTGTTTAAGAACAGAATATGTGGTTTTCTGAGCATGAAAGGCCTGAGCAGAGAGCTGGCTATGTACCTTCAGACCATAGACCCGTCCCCATGGTCGTGAACCCATGTGATCCTACACCATTCTGAATATGGATGTGCCCTTCTAATGCAACCATTCTGAGAAAACCGACACTCAACATGGACCCATGAGTGTGGAATATCCTGAACAGAAAGGTCCAGGGAATATACACTCCTGATCATGGAATCCTTGGGCGTAATCAATGATAAACAGCAACTCAAGAAGTGTGGACACTTCTGATCAGGGGCTGCACTAAGAATCGACTTGTCTAATTGGAGATACTTTCCATATGTACCTACTTGCTTATGCCACGAATGTGTACCAGCCTGCGCATGAACCCTACCGACTGGGACATACTACTATTTAAATCTCACTTGAATATCGCGCCACTTGAGAATATACCCTCTTCTTGATGTTTAGTGCCTGAACGTGTAAAATTATGCGCATGGACACGTTTGAATGATGACCCGCACTAAGAGTGAAACACTCCTGACAATAAACACCCTATCCATGGCCTCTATTGTGTGGATAACTTGAGGATTAACATCATGAACATGAATCTCCTCAACATGGAATCAATGACCACAATGACATCTAAGCATGAATCTTCGACGAAGAGTGGACATTTCTGTTCATGGAATTCTGTAAGTATGAATTTCCCTGATTGTTGTTTACCTAGAGAATGTTCTGTTGTGATTTTATGGAACCCCTTTCCCTGTACCTTCCTGAACATGAATCCTCTAATTGTCTCTTCCCTTAATCATGGCTTGCTTTGATTGTAACCTCCCCTTAACACAGCCCCACTTGAGCATGTATCCTCTTGATTGTGTTTGATATAATAACTCATACTTTCTTGAGTGCTGATTCTGCTGAGCATGTAGCCTTTTGAAAGTGAACGACTCTGAGAATGACACGCTTCAGAAAATGTATCCACAAGAACATGGAATTCTTTCCTGTGGGACATCCTGAGCTTAAAGAATCTGAGAAAGGACCCTTCTGAACATGGAATCACGCACTGAAGTCATTTCTAAGCATATCCATAGAATTGTTGACGTAAATACATGGAATTCTGTCATTTCCTTGATCTTAGTTCATCCTGGGGCTGTACCATTGTGAATTTGTGTAACAACATACGAGTACCTTCCTGAGCATGGACGCTCTTAATAGTCCATCCCCCTAGTCATGTATTCTGTGAATCTAAACTACCGTGATCTTAGCCCCTCTTGATCATGTATAACACTGAACATGTATAACAACTGAAAATGTTCTTCTCGGCCCCTGATCAGCAACCTGGCTGACTCTGTTACTTCAGACCGTAGACCCTACCTCATGAGCATGACATCATGGGATCCTACACTTTTCTGAATATGAATATCCTCTGATAATGGAGCCATTTTGAGAAACACCAACACTCTGCATGGACCAATGAGTGTGGAATATCCTGAACATAAAGGTTCAAGGAATATACACTCTTGATCATGGAATCCTTGTGTGTAGCCAGTGATACACAGAAACTCAATAAGCATGGACTCTTCTGATGATGGACTGCCCTAAGAATCTACTTCCCTAATTAGAGCCAATTTCCAAGTATCTACTTGGTCGTTTATCCTCTGTATGTGTACCAGCCTGAGCATCAAAACCCTCCGGATGGAGCCTACGGACCGTGACATACTTCGATTTGAATCTCCCTTGAGTATCGCGTCACTTGAGCATATACCCTTTTCTTGATATTTAAAACCTAAACATGTAAATTCTGTGCATGAAAAGGTTTCAGTAAGGACACACACTGAGAATAAAACGCTTAGGAGAACAAACAGCTTACCCATGGCCACTCTAGTGTGCATAACTTGAGGATCAACACCGGGGACATGGATCCCCTGAACGTGGAATGAATGACCTCAATTACATGTATGCATGAACGTAAGAAGAGTGGACATTTTTCAATTGGAATTCTGTAAGTCTTAATTTCCTTGATCCTAGTTTAACTTGGAAATGTTATTTTGCGGTTTTGTGTAATCCCTTTTCCTGTACCTTCGTTTGCATGAAAAGCCTAATTGTATATTCCCCTGATCCTGACCTTCTTTGATTGTAACCTCCCCTTAATGTAGCCCACTTGAGCATGTATCTTGTAGATTATGTGTAATTTAATAACTCATACTTTCCTGAGCATGCATTCTGTTGACCATGGAGCCTTTTGAATTTGAACGACTCTGAGAATGACACGCTTCAGAAAATGTATCCCCAAGACCATGGGGTATCTGTCTGTGTGACAGCTTGAGCTTCATCACTCTGAGAATGGACCCTTCGAAATATGGAATCAGTGAGCCCCGTCATTTCTAAGCATATCCCTAGGAATCCTTGACCTGTACATCCATGGAATGCTGCCATAATTTCCTTGATCCTCGTTCACCCTGAGAATATACCTGTGTGATTTTGAGTAACAACATACAAGTACCTTCCTGAGTATGGAGGCTTTGAAGGTCGACGCCTCTATTCATGTATTCTGTGAATTTAAGCTACCGTGATCTTAAGCCCCTCTTGATCATGTATACCACCGATTGTGTATAAGACCAGAATATATAGTTTTCTAAGCATGGAAGGCCTGATCAGAGAGCTGGCTATGTACCTTCAGACCATAGAGCCTTCCTCACGGGCATGAACCCATGTGATTTTACAACATTTTGAGTACGCATGTCCTCTTATAATGGAAGCATTTTGAGAAATACCGACACTCAGCATCGACCCCTGAGTGTTGAATATCCTGAACAGAAAGGTCCGGGGATTATATACTCTTGATCATGGAACCCTTGGACGTGATCAGTGATAAACAGCAACTCAAGAAGTGTGGACACTTCTGATCATGGGCAGCACCGAGAGTCAACTTCCTTCCTTAGAGCCACTTTGCAGTATGTGCCTACTTGTTTATGCCCTGAATGTGTACCAGCATGAGCATCAAAACCCTCAGCATGAAGCCTACTGACCGTGACATACTGCTTTTTTAATCTCACTTGAATGTCACGCCACTTGAGAATACACCCACTTCTTGATGTTTAATGCCTGAACATGTAAAATTATGTGCATGGAAACATTTGAATAATGACCCACACCAAGAATAAAACACTCGTGAGAATAAGTACCCTATCTTTGGCCCCTCTTGGGTGGATAACTTGAGGATCCACACTGTGAACATGGATTGCCTGAACGTGGAATCAATTTCCGCAAGCAGATCTAACCATGAATCTAAGAAGAGTGGAGATTGCCGCTCATAGAATACCGTGAGTACTAAATTCCTTGATTGTTTTTTGCCCAGAGAATGTTCTGTTGTGATTTTGTCTGAACCCTGTACATGTAAGTACTCGAACATGTAATCACTAATTGTAGACAATTGTTCTCCTGCCTCGCTTTGATGTTAATCTCCCTTCTAGTTAGTTCCCTTTGAGCATGTACCGTCTTGATTATATGTTCAATCTGAACATGTACATTGCTGAGCATGGATTCTGCTGTGCATGGAACCATTTGCATATGGACCCCTCTAAGGATAATGCACTTTGGATAATGAAACGCCCTAACCATGCTCATGTGGAACATCCCGAGCTTCAACAACCTGAGCATGGACCCTCCTGGACATGGAATCAATGAGCACGAAAACATCTAAGCATGTACCAAGATCCAGAAGTGTCCACACTTCTTGAGTTGCTGTTCATGGGATTCTGTAAGTATTCATTTCTTTGGCCCTTGTTTCCTCTGAGAATGTTGTTTTCTGACTTTTGTGTAACCGTGTACATGTACCTTCTTGAGCATGGAACCCCTAACTGTAGACTCTCCTGATCATGGCTTGCTTTGATATTCATCTCCCCTTAACATAGCCCCACTTGAGTATGTACCCTCTACATTATGTGTAATATAATAACCCATGCTTTCCTGAGCGTGGAGTCTACTGACCTCGGAGCCTTTTTAATTGGAATGGCTCCGAGAATGACACACTTCAGAAAATGTATCCCCTAGGCCATGGAATGTCTTCCAGTGGGACATCCTGAGCTTAAACAATCTGAGAATGGCCCCTTCTGTACATGGAATCAATGAGCCCCGTCATTTCTAAGCACACACCTAGGAATCCTTGATGTGTACATCATGGAATGCTGCAATCATTTCCTTGCTCCTAGTTCATCCTGAGAATATACCTGTGTGATTTTGGGTAACAACAAACAAGTACCTTCCTGAGCACGGAGGCTCTAACATGCGACCCATCTAAACATGTATTCTGTGAATTTAAACTACCGTGCTCTCAGTCCCTCTGGATTCTGTATACCACTGATTGTGTTTAAGAACAGAATATGTGGTTTTCTGAGCATGAAAGGCCTGAGCAGAGAGCTGGCTATGTACCTTCAGACCATAGACCCGTCCCCATGGTCGTGAACCCATGTGATCCTACACCATTCTGAATATGGATGTGCCCTTCTAATGCAACCATTCTGAGAAAACCGACACTCAACATGGACCCATGAGTGTGGAATATCCTGAACAGAAAGGTCCAGGGAATATACACTCCTGATCATGGAATCCTTGGGCGTAATCAATGATAAACAGCAACTCAAGAAGTGTGGACACTTCTGATCAGGGGCTGCACTAAGAATCGACTTGTCTAATTGGAGATACTTTCCATATGTACCTACTTGCTTATGCCACGAATGTGTACCAGCCTGCGCATGAACCCTACCGACTGGGACATACTACTATTTAAATCTCACTTGAATATCGCGCCACTTGAGAATATACCCTCTTCTTGATGTTTAGTGCCTGAACGTGTAAAATTATGCGCATGGACACGTTTGAATGATGACCCGCACTAAGAGTGAAACACTCCTGACAATAAACACCCTATCCATGGCCTCTATTGTGTGGATAACTTGAGGATTAACATCATGAACATGAATCTCCTCAACATGGAATCAATGACCACAATGACATCTAAGCATGAATCTTCGACGAAGAGTGGACATTTCTGTTCATGGAATTCTGTAAGTATGAATTTCCCTGATTGTTGTTTACCTAGAGAATGTTCTGTTGTGATTTTATGGAACCCCTTTCCCTGTACCTTCCTGAACATGAATCCTCTAATTGTCTCTTCCCTTAATCATGGCTTGCTTTGATTGTAACCTCCCCTTAACACAGCCCCACTTGAGCATGTATCCTCTTGATTGTGTTTGATATAATAACTCATACTTTCTTGAGTGCTGATTCTGCTGAGCATGTAGCCTTTTGAATGTGAACGACTCTGAGAATGACACGCTTCAGAAAATGTATCCACAAGAACATGGAATTCTTTCCTGTGGGACATCCTGAGCTTAAAGAATCTGAGAAAGGACCCTTCTGAACATGGAATCACGCACTGAAGTCATTTCTAAGCATATCCATAGAATTGTTGACGTAAATACATGGAATTCTGTCATTTCCTTGATCTTAGTTCATCCTGGGGCTGTACCATTGTGAATTTGTGTAACAACATACGAGTACCTTCCTGAGCATGGACGCTCTTAATAGTCCATCCCCCTAGTCATGTATTCTGTGAATCTAAACTACCGTGATCTTAGCCCCTCTTGATCATGTATAACACTGAACATGTATAACAACTGAAAATGTTCTTCTCGGCCCCTGATCAGCAACCTGGCTGACTCTGTTACTTCAGACCGTAGACCCTACCTCATGAGCATGACATCATGGGATCCTACACTTTTCTGAATATGAATATCCTCTGATAATGGAGCCATTTTGAGAAACACCAACACTCTGCATGGACCAATGAGTGTGGAATATCCTGAACATAAAGGTTCAAGGAATATACACTCTTGATCATGGAATCCTTGTGTGTAGCCAGTGATACACAGAAACTCAATAAGCATGGACTCTTCTGATGATGGACTGCCCTAAGAATCTACTTCCCTAATTAGAGCCAATTTCCAAGTATCTACTTGGTCGTTTATCCTCTGTATGTGTACCAGCCTGAGCATCAAAACCCTCCGGATGGAGCCTACGGACCGTGACATACTTCGATTTGAATCTCCCTTGAGTATCGCGTCACTTGAGCATATACCCTTTTCTTGATATTTAAAACCTAAACATGTAAATTCTGTGCATGAAAAGGTTTCAGTAAGGACACACACTGAGAATAAAACGCTTAGGAGAACAAACAGCTTACCCATGGCCACTCTAGTGTGCATAACTTGAGGATCAACACCGGGGACATGGATCCCCTGAACGTGGAATGAATGACCTCAATTACATGTATGCATGAACGTAAGAAGAGTGGACATTTTTCAATTGGAATTCTGTAAGTCTTAATTTCCTTGATCCTAGTTTAACTTGGAAATGTTATTTTGCGGTTTTGTGTAATCCCTTTTCCTGTACCTTCGTTTGCATGAAAAGCCTAATTGTATATTCCCCTGATCCTGACCTTCTTTGATTGTAACCTCCCCTTAATGTAGCCCACTTGAGCATGTATCTTGTAGATTATGTGTAATTTAATAACTCATACTTTCCTGAGCATGCATTCTGTTGACCATGGAGCCTTTTGAATTTGAACGACTCTGAGAATGACACGCTTCAGAAAATGTATCCCCAAGACCATGGGGTATCTGCCTGTGTGACAGCTTGAGCTTCATCACTCTGAGAATGGACCCTTCGAAATATGGAATCAGTGAGCCCCGTCATTTCTAAGCATATCCCTAGGAATCCTTGACCTGTACATCCATGGAATGCTGCCATAATTTCCTTGATCCTCGTTCACCCTGAGAATATACCTGTGTGATTTTGAGTAACAACATACAAGTACCTTCCTGAGTATGGAGGCTTTGAAGGTCGACGCCTCTATTCATGTATTCTGTGAATTTAAGCTACCGTGATCTTAAGCCCCTCTTGATCATGTATACCACCGATTGTGTATAAGACCAGAATATATAGTTTTCTAAGCATGGAAGGCCTGATCAGAGAGCTGGCTATGTACCTTCAGACCATAGAGCCTTCCTCACGGGCATGAACCCATGTGATTTTACAACATTTTGAGTACGCATGTCCTCTTATAATGGAAGCATTTTGAGAAATACCGACACTCAGCATCGACCCCTGAGTGTTGAATATCCTGAACAGAAAGGTCCGGGGATTATATACTCTTGATCATGGAACCCTTGGACGTGATCAGTGATAAACAGCAACTCAAGAAGTGTGGACACTTCTGATCATGGGCAGCACCGAGAGTCAACTTCCTTCCTTAGAGCCACTTTGCAGTATGTGCCTACTTGTTTATGCCCTGAATGTGTACCAGCATGAGCATCAAAACCCTCAGCATGAAGCCTACTGACCGTGACATACTGCTTTTTTAATCTCACTTGAATGTCACGCCACTTGAGAATACACCCACTTCTTGATGTTTAATGCCTGAACATGTAAAATTATGTGCATGGAAACATTTGAATAATGACCCACACCAAGAATAAAACACTCGTGAGAATAAGTACCCTATCTTTGGCCCCTCTTGGGTGGATAACTTGAGGATCCACACTGTGAACATGGATTGCCTGAACGTGGAATCAATTTCCGCAAGCAGATCTAACCATGAATCTAAGAAGAGTGGAGATTGCCGCTCATAGAATACCGTGAGTACTAAATTCCTTGATTGTTTTTTGCCCAGAGAATGTTCTGTTGTGATTTTGTCTGAACCCTGTACATGTAAGTACTCGAACATGTAATCACTAATTGTAGACAATTGTTCTCCTGCCTCGCTTTGATGTTAATCTCCCTTCTAGTTAGTTCCCTTTGAGCATGTACCGTCTTGATTATATGTTCAATCTGAACATGTACATTGCTGAGCATGGATTCTGCTGTGCATGGAACCATTTGCATATGGACCCCTCTAAGGATAATGCACTTTGGATAATGAAACGCCCTAACCATGCTCATGTGGAACATCCCGAGCTTCAACAACCTGAGCATGGACCCTCCTGGACATGGAATCAATGAGCACGAAAACATCTAAGCATGTACCAAGATCCAGAAGTGTCCACACTTCTTGAGTTGCTGTTCATGGGATTCTGTAAGTATTCATTTCTTTGGCCCTTGTTTCCTCTGAGAATGTTGTTTTCTGACTTTTGTGTAACCGTGTACATGTACCTTCTTGAGCATGGAACCCCTAACTGTAGACTCTCCTGATCATGGCTTGCTTTGATATTCATCTCCCCTTAACATAGCCCCACTTGAGTATGTACCCTCTACATTATGTGTAATATAATAACCCATGCTTTCCTGAGCGTGGAGTCTACTGACCTCGGAGCCTTTTTAATTGGAATGGCTCCGAGAATGACACACTTCAGAAAATGTATCCCCTAGGCCATGGAATGTCTTCCAGTGGGACATCCTGAGCTTAAACAATCTGAGAATGGCCCCTTCTGTACATGGAATCAATGAGCCCCGTCATTTCTAAGCACACACCTAGGAATCCTTGATGTGTACATCATGGAATGCTGCAATCATTTCCTTGCTCCTAGTTCATCCTGAGAATATACCTGTGTGATTTTGGGTAACAACAAACAAGTACCTTCCTGAGCACGGAGGCTCTAACATGCGACCCATCTAAACATGTATTCTGTGAATTTAAACTACCGTGCTCTCAGTCCCTCTGGATTCTGTATACCACTGATTGTGTTTAAGAACAGAATATGTGGTTTTCTGAGCATGAAAGGCCTGAGCAGAGAGCTGGCTATGTACCTTCAGACCATAGACCCGTCCCCATGGTCGTGAACCCATGTGATCCTACACCATTCTGAATATGGATGTGCCCTTCTAATGCAACCATTCTGAGAAAACCGACACTCAACATGGACCCATGAGTGTGGAATATCCTGAACAGAAAGGTCCAGGGAATATACACTCCTGATCATGGAATCCTTGGGCGTAATCAATGATAAACAGCAACTCAAGAAGTGTGGACACTTCTGATCAGGGGCTGCACTAAGAATCGACTTGTCTAATTGGAGATACTTTCCATATGTACCTACTTGCTTATGCCACGAATGTGTACCAGCCTGCGCATGAACCCTACCGACTGGGACATACTACTATTTAAATCTCACTTGAATATCGCGCCACTTGAGAATATACCCTCTTCTTGATGTTTAGTGCCTGAACGTGTAAAATTATGCGCATGGACACGTTTGAATGATGACCCGCACTAAGAGTGAAACACTCCTGACAATAAACACCCTATCCATGGCCTCTATTGTGTGGATAACTTGAGGATTAACATCATGAACATGAATCTCCTCAACATGGAATCAATGACCACAATGACATCTAAGCATGAATCTTCGACGAAGAGTGGACATTTCTGTTCATGGAATTCTGTAAGTATGAATTTCCCTGATTGTTGTTTACCTAGAGAATGTTCTGTTGTGATTTTATGGAACCCCTTTCCCTGTACCTTCCTGAACATGAATCCTCTAATTGTCTCTTCCCTTAATCATGGCTTGCTTTGATTGTAACCTCCCCTTAACACAGCCCCACTTGAGCATGTATCCTCTTGATTGTGTTTGATATAATAACTCATACTTTCTTGAGTGCTGATTCTGCTGAGCATGTAGCCTTTTGAAAGTGAACGACTCTGAGAATGACACGCTTCAGAAAATGTATCCACAAGAACATGGAATTCTTTCCTGTGGGACATCCTGAGCTTAAAGAATCTGAGAAAGGACCCTTCTGAACATGGAATCACGCACTGAAGTCATTTCTAAGCATATCCATAGAATTGTTGACGTAAATACATGGAATTCTGTCATTTCCTTGATCTTAGTTCATCCTGGGGCTGTACCATTGTGAATTTGTGTAACAACATACGAGTACCTTCCTGAGCATGGACGCTCTTAATAGTCCATCCCCCTAGTCATGTATTCTGTGAATCTAAACTACCGTGATCTTAGCCCCTCTTGATCATGTATAACACTGAACATGTATAACAACTGAAAATGTTCTTCTCGGCCCCTGATCAGCAACCTGGCTGACTCTGTTACTTCAGACCGTAGACCCTACCTCATGAGCATGACATCATGGGATCCTACACTTTTCTGAATATGAATATCCTCTGATAATGGAGCCATTTTGAGAAACACCAACACTCTGCATGGACCAATGAGTGTGGAATATCCTGAACATAAAGGTTCAAGGAATATACACTCTTGATCATGGAATCCTTGTGTGTAGCCAGTGATACACAGAAACTCAATAAGCATGGACTCTTCTGATGATGGACTGCCCTAAGAATCTACTTCCCTAATTAGAGCCAATTTCCAAGTATCTACTTGGTCGTTTATCCTCTGTATGTGTACCAGCCTGAGCATCAAAACCCTCCGGATGGAGCCTACGGACCGTGACATACTTCGATTTGAATCTCCCTTGAGTATCGCGTCACTTGAGCATATACCCTTTTCTTGATATTTAAAACCTAAACATGTAAATTCTGTGCATGAAAAGGTTTCAGTAAGGACACACACTGAGAATAAAACGCTTAGGAGAACAAACAGCTTACCCATGGCCACTCTAGTGTGCATAACTTGAGGATCAACACCGGGGACATGGATCCCCTGAACGTGGAATGAATGACCTCAATTACATGTATGCATGAACGTAAGAAGAGTGGACATTTTTCAATTGGAATTCTGTAAGTCTTAATTTCCTTGATCCTAGTTTAACTTGGAAATGTTATTTTGCGGTTTTGTGTAATCCCTTTTCCTGTACCTTCGTTTGCATGAAAAGCCTAATTGTATATTCCCCTGATCCTGACCTTCTTTGATTGTAACCTCCCCTTAATGTAGCCCACTTGAGCATGTATCTTGTAGATTATGTGTAATTTAATAACTCATACTTTCCTGAGCATGCATTCTGTTGACCATGGAGCCTTTTGAATTTGAACGACTCTGAGAATGACACGCTTCAGAAAATGTATCCCCAAGACCATGGGGTATCTGCCTGTGTGACAGCTTGAGCTTCATCACTCTGAGAATGGACCCTTCGAAATATGGAATCAGTGAGCCCCGTCATTTCTAAGCATATCCCTAGGAATCCTTGACCTGTACATCCATGGAATGCTGCCATAATTTCCTTGATCCTCGTTCACCCTGAGAATATACCTGTGTGATTTTGAGTAACAACATACAAGTACCTTCCTGAGTATGGAGGCTTTGAAGGTCGACGCCTCTATTCATGTATTCTGTGAATTTAAGCTACCGTGATCTTAAGCCCCTCTTGATCATGTATACCACCGATTGTGTATAAGACCAGAATATATAGTTTTCTAAGCATGGAAGGCCTGATCAGAGAGCTGGCTATGTACCTTCAGACCATAGAGCCTTCCTCACGGGCATGAACCCATGTGATTTTACAACATTTTGAGTACGCATGTCCTCTTATAATGGAAGCATTTTGAGAAATACCGACACTCAGCATCGACCCCTGAGTGTTGAATATCCTGAACAGAAAGGTCCGGGGATTATATACTCTTGATCATGGAACCCTTGGACGTGATCAGTGATAAACAGCAACTCAAGAAGTGTGGACACTTCTGATCATGGGCAGCACCGAGAGTCAACTTCCTTCCTTAGAGCCACTTTGCAGTATGTGCCTACTTGTTTATGCCCTGAATGTGTACCAGCATGAGCATCAAAACCCTCAGCATGAAGCCTACTGACCGTGACATACTGCTTTTTTAATCTCACTTGAATGTCACGCCACTTGAGAATACACCCACTTCTTGATGTTTAATGCCTGAACATGTAAAATTATGTGCATGGAAACATTTGAATAATGACCCACACCAAGAATAAAACACTCGTGAGAATAAGTACCCTATCTTTGGCCCCTCTTGGGTGGATAACTTGAGGATCCACACTGTGAACATGGATTGCCTGAACGTGGAATCAATTTCCGCAAGCAGATCTAACCATGAATCTAAGAAGAGTGGAGATTGCCGCTCATAGAATACCGTGAGTACTAAATTCCTTGATTGTTTTTTGCCCAGAGAATGTTCTGTTGTGATTTTGTCTGAACCCTGTACATGTAAGTACTCGAACATGTAATCACTAATTGTAGACAATTGTTCTCCTGCCTCGCTTTGATGTTAATCTCCCTTCTAGTTAGTTCCCTTTGAGCATGTACCGTCTTGATTATATGTTCAATCTGAACATGTACATTGCTGAGCATGGATTCTGCTGTGCATGGAACCATTTGCATATGGACCCCTCTAAGGATAATGCACTTTGGATAATGAAACGCCCTAACCATGCTCATGTGGAACATCCCGAGCTTCAACAACCTGAGCATGGACCCTCCTGGACATGGAATCAATGAGCACGAAAACATCTAAGCATGTACCAAGATCCAGAAGTGTCCACACTTCTTGAGTTGCTGTTCATGGGATTCTGTAAGTATTCATTTCTTTGGCCCTTGTTTCCTCTGAGAATGTTGTTTTCTGACTTTTGTGTAACCGTGTACATGTACCTTCTTGAGCATGGAACCCCTAACTGTAGACTCTCCTGATCATGGCTTGCTTTGATATTCATCTCCCCTTAACATAGCCCCACTTGAGTATGTACCCTCTACATTATGTGTAATATAATAACCCATGCTTTCCTGAGCGTGGAGTCTACTGACCTCGGAGCCTTTTTAATTGGAATGGCTCCGAGAATGACACACTTCAGAAAATGTATCCCCTAGGCCATGGAATGTCTTCCAGTGGGACATCCTGAGCTTAAACAATCTGAGAATGGCCCCTTCTGTACATGGAATCAATGAGCCCCGTCATTTCTAAGCACACACCTAGGAATCCTTGATGTGTACATCATGGAATGCTGCAATCATTTCCTTGCTCCTAGTTCATCCTGAGAATATACCTGTGTGATTTTGGGTAACAACAAACAAGTACCTTCCTGAGCACGGAGGCTCTAACATGCGACCCATCTAAACATGTATTCTGTGAATTTAAACTACCGTGCTCTCAGTCCCTCTGGATTCTGTATACCACTGATTGTGTTTAAGAACAGAATATGTGGTTTTCTGAGCATGAAAGGCCTGAGCAGAGAGCTGGCTATGTACCTTCAGACCATAGACCCGTCCCCATGGTCGTGAACCCATGTGATCCTACACCATTCTGAATATGGATGTGCCCTTCTAATGCAACCATTCTGAGAAAACCGACACTCAACATGGACCCATGAGTGTGGAATATCCTGAACAGAAAGGTCCAGGGAATATACACTCCTGATCATGGAATCCTTGGGCGTAATCAATGATAAACAGCAACTCAAGAAGTGTGGACACTTCTGATCAGGGGCTGCACTAAGAATCGACTTGTCTAATTGGAGATACTTTCCATATGTACCTACTTGCTTATGCCACGAATGTGTACCAGCCTGCGCATGAACCCTACCGACTGGGACATACTACTATTTAAATCTCACTTGAATATCGCGCCACTTGAGAATATACCCTCTTCTTGATGTTTAGTGCCTGAACGTGTAAAATTATGCGCATGGACACGTTTGAATGATGACCCGCACTAAGAGTGAAACACTCCTGACAATAAACACCCTATCCATGGCCTCTATTGTGTGGATAACTTGAGGATTAACATCATGAACATGAATCTCCTCAACATGGAATCAATGACCACAATGACATCTAAGCATGAATCTTCGACGAAGAGTGGACATTTCTGTTCATGGAATTCTGTAAGTATGAATTTCCCTGATTGTTGTTTACCTAGAGAATGTTCTGTTGTGATTTTATGGAACCCCTTTCCCTGTACCTTCCTGAACATGAATCCTCTAATTGTCTCTTCCCTTAATCATGGCTTGCTTTGATTGTAACCTCCCCTTAACACAGCCCCACTTGAGCATGTATCCTCTTGATTGTGTTTGATATAATAACTCATACTTTCTTGAGTGCTGATTCTGCTGAGCATGTAGCCTTTTGAATGTGAACGACTCTGAGAATGACACGCTTCAGAAAATGTATCCACAAGAACATGGAATTCTTTCCTGTGGGACATCCTGAGCTTAAAGAATCTGAGAAAGGACCCTTCTGAACATGGAATCACGCACTGAAGTCATTTCTAAGCATATCCATAGAATTGTTGACGTAAATACATGGAATTCTGTCATTTCCTTGATCTTAGTTCATCCTGGGGCTGTACCATTGTGAATTTGTGTAACAACATACGAGTACCTTCCTGAGCATGGACGCTCTTAATAGTCCATCCCCCTAGTCATGTATTCTGTGAATCTAAACTACCGTGATCTTAGCCCCTCTTGATCATGTATAACACTGAACATGTATAACAACTGAAAATGTTCTTCTCGGCCCCTGATCAGCAACCTGGCTGACTCTGTTACTTCAGACCGTAGACCCTACCTCATGAGCATGACATCATGGGATCCTACACTTTTCTGAATATGAATATCCTCTGATAATGGAGCCATTTTGAGAAACACCAACACTCTGCATGGACCAATGAGTGTGGAATATCCTGAACATAAAGGTTCAAGGAATATACACTCTTGATCATGGAATCCTTGTGTGTAGCCAGTGATACACAGAAACTCAATAAGCATGGACTCTTCTGATGATGGACTGCCCTAAGAATCTACTTCCCTAATTAGAGCCAATTTCCAAGTATCTACTTGGTCGTTTATCCTCTGTATGTGTACCAGCCTGAGCATCAAAACCCTCCGGATGGAGCCTACGGACCGTGACATACTTCGATTTGAATCTCCCTTGAGTATCGCGTCACTTGAGCATATACCCTTTTCTTGATATTTAAAACCTAAACATGTAAATTCTGTGCATGAAAAGGTTTCAGTAAGGACACACACTGAGAATAAAACGCTTAGGAGAACAAACAGCTTACCCATGGCCACTCTAGTGTGCATAACTTGAGGATCAACACCGGGGACATGGATCCCCTGAACGTGGAATGAATGACCTCAATTACATGTATGCATGAACGTAAGAAGAGTGGACATTTTTCAATTGGAATTCTGTAAGTCTTAATTTCCTTGATCCTAGTTTAACTTGGAAATGTTATTTTGCGGTTTTGTGTAATCCCTTTTCCTGTACCTTCGTTTGCATGAAAAGCCTAATTGTATATTCCCCTGATCCTGACCTTCTTTGATTGTAACCTCCCCTTAATGTAGCCCACTTGAGCATGTATCTTGTAGATTATGTGTAATTTAATAACTCATACTTTCCTGAGCATGCATTCTGTTGACCATGGAGCCTTTTGAATTTGAACGACTCTGAGAATGACACGCTTCAGAAAATGTATCCCCAAGACCATGGGGTATCTGCCTGTGTGACAGCTTGAGCTTCATCACTCTGAGAATGGACCCTTCGAAATATGGAATCAGTGAGCCCCGTCATTTCTAAGCATATCCCTAGGAATCCTTGACCTGTACATCCATGGAATGCTGCCATAATTTCCTTGATCCTCGTTCACCCTGAGAATATACCTGTGTGATTTTGAGTAACAACATACCAGTACCTTCCTGAGTATGGAGGCTTTGAAGGTCGACGCCTCTATTCATGTATTCTGTGAATTTAAGCTACCGTGATCTTAAGCCCCTCTTGATCATGTATACCACCGATTGTGTATAAGACCAGAATATATAGTTTTCTAAGCATGGAAGGCCTGATCAGAGAGCTGGCTATGTACCTTCAGACCATAGAGCCTTCCTCACGGGCATGAACCCATGTGATTTTACAACATTTTGAGTACGCATGTCCTCTTATAATGGAAGCATTTTGAGAAATACCGACACTCAGCATCGACCCCTGAGTGTTGAATATCCTGAACAGAAAGGTCCGGGGATTATATACTCTTGATCATGGAACCCTTGGACGTGATCAGTGATAAACAGCAACTCAAGAAGTGTGGACACTTCTGATCATGGGCAGCACCGAGAGTCAACTTCCTTCCTTAGAGCCACTTTGCAGTATGTGCCTACTTGTTTATGCCCTGAATGTGTACCAGCATGAGCATCAAAACCCTCAGCATGAAGCCTACTGACCGTGACATACTGCTTTTTTAATCTCACTTGAATGTCACGCCACTTGAGAATACACCCACTTCTTGATGTTTAATGCCTGAACATGTAAAATTATGTGCATGGAAACATTTGAATAATGACCCACACCAAGAATAAAACACTCGTGAGAATAAGTACCCTATCTTTGGCCCCTCTTGGGTGGATAACTTGAGGATCCACACTGTGAACATGGATTGCCTGAACGTGGAATCAATTTCCGCAAGCAGATCTAACCATGAATCTAAGAAGAGTGGAGATTGCCGCTCATAGAATACCGTGAGTACTAAATTCCTTGATTGTTTTTTGCCCAGAGAATGTTCTGTTGTGATTTTGTCTGAACCCTGTACATGTAAGTACTCGAACATGTAATCACTAATTGTAGACAATTGTTCTCCTGCCTCGCTTTGATGTTAATCTCCCTTCTAGTTAGTTCCCTTTGAGCATGTACCGTCTTGATTATATGTTCAATCTGAACATGTACATTGCTGAGCATGGATTCTGCTGTGCATGGAACCATTTGCATATGGACCCCTCTAAGGATAATGCACTTTGGATAATGAAACGCCCTAACCATGCTCATGTGGAACATCCCGAGCTTCAACAACCTGAGCATGGACCCTCCTGGACATGGAATCAATGAGCACGAAAACATCTAAGCATGTACCAAGATCCAGAAGTGTCCACACTTCTTGAGTTGCTGTTCATGGGATTCTGTAAGTATTCATTTCTTTGGCCCTTGTTTCCTCTGAGAATGTTGTTTTCTGACTTTTGTGTAACCGTGTACATGTACCTTCTTGAGCATGGAACCCCTAACTGTAGACTCTCCTGATCATGGCTTGCTTTGATATTCATCTCCCCTTAACATAGCCCCACTTGAGTATGTACCCTCTACATTATGTGTAATATAATAACCCATGCTTTCCTGAGCGTGGAGTCTACTGACCTCGGAGCCTTTTTAATTGGAATGGCTCCGAGAATGACACACTTCAGAAAATATATCCCCTAGGCCATGGAATGTCTTCCAGTGGGACATCCTGAGCTTAAACAATCTGAGAATGGCCCCTTCTGTACATGGAATCAATGAGCCCCGTCATTTCTAAGCACACACCTAGGAATCCTTGATGTGTACATCATGGAATGCTGCAATCATTTCCTTGCTCCTAGTTCATCCTGAGAATATACCTGTGTGATTTTGGGTAACAACAAACAAGTACCTTCCTGAGCACGGAGGCTCTAACATGCGACCCATCTAAACATGTATTCTGTGAATTTAAACTACCGTGCTCTCAGTCCCTCTGGATTCTGTATACCACTGATTGTGTTTAAGAACAGAATATGTGGTTTTCTGAGCATGAAAGGCCTGAGCAGAGAGCTGGCTATGTACCTTCAGACCATAGACCCGTCCCCATGGTCGTGAACCCATGTGATCCTACACCATTCTGAATATGGATGTGCCCTTCTAATGCAACCATTCTGAGAAAACCGACACTCAACATGGACCCATGAGTGTGGAATATCCTGAACAGAAAGGTCCAGGGAATATACACTCCTGATCATGGAATCCTTGGGCGTAATCAATGATAAACAGCAACTCAAGAAGTGTGGACACTTCTGATCAGGGGCTGCACTAAGAATCGACTTGTCTAATTGGAGATACTTTCCATATGTACCTACTTGCTTATGCCACGAATGTGTACCAGCCTGCGCATGAACCCTACCGACTGGGACATACTACTATTTCAATCTCACTTGAATATCGCGCCACTTGAGAATATACCCTCTTCTTGATGTTTAGTGCCTGAACGTGTAAAATTATGCGCATGGACACGTTTGAATGATGACCCGCACTAAGAGTGAAACACTCCTGACAATAAACACCCTATCCATGGCCTCTATTGTGTGGATAACTTGAGGATTAACATCATGAACATGAATCTCCTCAACATGGAATCAATGACCACAATGACATCTAAGCATGAATCTTCGACGAAGAGTGGACATTTCTGTTCATGGAATTCTGTAAGTATGAATTTCCCTGATTGTTGTTTACCTAGAGAATGTTCTGTTGTGATTTTATGGAACCCCTTTCCCTGTACCTTCCTGAACATGAATCCTCTAATTGTCTCTTCCCTTAATCATGGCTTGCTTTGATTGTAACCTCCCCTTAACACAGCCCCACTTGAGCATGTATCCTCTTGATTGTGTTTGATATAATAACTCATACTTTCTTGAGTGCTGATTCTGCTGAGCATGTAGCCTTTTGAATGTGAACGACTCTGAGAATGACACGCTTCAGAAAATGTATCCACAAGAACATGGAATTCTTTCCTGTGGGACATCCTGAGCTTAAAGAATCTGAGAAAGGACCCTTCTGAACATGGAATCACGCACTGAAGTCATTTCTAAGCATATCCATAGAATTGTTGACGTAAATACATGGAATTCTGTCATTTCCTTGATCTTAGTTCATCCTGGGGCTGTACCATTGTGAATTTGTGTAACAACATACGAGTACCTTCCTGAGCATGGACGCTCTTAATAGTCCATCCCCCTAGTCATGTATTCTGTGAATCTAAACTACCGTGATCTTAGCCCCTCTTGATCATGTATAACACTGAACATGTATAACAACTGAAAATGTTCTTCTCGGCCCCTGATCAGCAACCTGGCTGACTCTGTTACTTCAGACCGTAGACCCTACCTCATGAGCATGACATCATGGGATCCTACACTTTTCTGAATATGAATATCCTCTGATAATGGAGCCATTTTGAGAAACACCAACACTCTGCATGGACCAATGAGTGTGGAATATCCTGAACATAAAGGTTCAAGGAATATACACTCTTGATCATGGAATCCTTGTGTGTAGCCAGTGATACACAGAAACTCAATAAGCATGGACTCTTCTGATGATGGACTGCCCTAAGAATCTACTTCCCTAATTAGAGCCAATTTCCAAGTATCTACTTGGTCGTTTATCCTCTGTATGTGTACCAGCCTGAGCATCAAAACCCTCCGGATGGAGCCTACGGACCGTGACATACTTCGATTTGAATCTCCCTTGAGTATCGCGTCACTTGAGCATATACCCTTTTCTTGATATTTAAAACCTAAACATGTAAATTCTGTGCATGAAAAGGTTTCAGTAAGGACACACACTGAGAATAAAACGCTTAGGAGAACAAACAGCTTACCCATGGCCACTCTAGTGTGCATAACTTGAGGATCAACACCGGGGACATGGATCCCCTGAACGTGGAATGAATGACCTCAATTACATGTATGCATGAACGTAAGAAGAGTGGACATTTTTCAATTGGAATTCTGTAAGTCTTAATTTCCTTGATCCTAGTTTAACTTGGAAATGTTATTTTGCGGTTTTGTGTAATCCCTTTTCCTGTACCTTCGTTTGCATGAAAAGCCTAATTGTATATTCCCCTGATCCTGACCTTCTTTGATTGTAACCTCCCCTTAATGTAGCCCACTTGAGCATGTATCTTGTAGATTATGTGTAATTTAATAACTCATACTTTCCTGAGCATGCATTCTGTTGACCATGGAGCCTTTTGAATTTGAACGACTCTGAGAATGACACGCTTCAGAAAATGTATCCCCAAGACCATGGGGTATCTGCCTGTGTGACAGCTTGAGCTTCATCACTCTGAGAATGGACCCTTCGAAATATGGAATCAGTGAGCCCCGTCATTTCTAAGCATATCCCTAGGAATCCTTGACCTGTACATCCATGGAATGCTGCCATAATTTCCTTGATCCTCGTTCACCCTGAGAATATACCTGTGTGATTTTGAGTAACAACATACAAGTACCTTCCTGAGTATGGAGGCTTTGAAGGTCGACGCCTCTATTCATGTATTCTGTGAATTTAAGCTACCGTGATCTTAAGCCCCTCTTGATCATGTATACCACCGATTGTGTATAAGACCAGAATATATAGTTTTCTAAGCATGGAAGGCCTGATCAGAGAGCTGGCTATGTACCTTCAGACCATAGAGCCTTCCTCACGGGCATGAACCCATGTGATTTTACAACATTTTGAGTACGCATGTCCTCTTATAATGGAAGCATTTTGAGAAATACCGACACTCAGCATCGACCCCTGAGTGTTGAATATCCTGAACAGAAAGGTCCGGGGATTATATACTCTTGATCATGGAACCCTTGGACGTGATCAGTGATAAACAGCAACTCAAGAAGTGTGGACACTTCTGATCATGGGCAGCACCGAGAGTCAACTTCCTTCCTTAGAGCCACTTTGCAGTATGTGCCTACTTGTTTATGCCCTGAATGTGTACCAGCATGAGCATCAAAACCCTCAGCATGAAGCCTACTGACCGTGACATACTGCTTTTTTAATCTCACTTGAATGTCACGCCACTTGAGAATACACCCACTTCTTGATGTTTAATGCCTGAACATGTAAAATTATGTGCATGGAAACATTTGAATAATGACCCACACCAAGAATAAAACACTCGTGAGAATAAGTACCCTATCTTTGGCCCCTCTTGGGTGGATAACTTGAGGATCCACACTGTGAACATGGATTGCCTGAACGTGGAATCAATTTCCGCAAGCAGATCTAACCATGAATCTAAGAAGAGTGGAGATTGCCGCTCATAGAATACCGTGAGTACTAAATTCCTTGATTGTTTTTTGCCCAGAGAATGTTCTGTTGTGATTTTGTCTGAACCCTGTACATGTAAGTACTCGAACATGTAATCACTAATTGTAGACAATTGTTCTCCTGCCTCGCTTTGATGTTAATCTCCCTTCTAGTTAGTTCCCTTTGAGCATGTACCGTCTTGATTATATGTTCAATCTGAACATGTACATTGCTGAGCATGGATTCTGCTGTGCATGGAACCATTTGCATATGGACCCCTCTAAGGATAATGCACTTTGGATAATGAAACGCCCTAACCATGCTCATGTGGAACATCCCGAGCTTCAACAACCTGAGCATGGACCCTCCTGGACATGGAATCAATGAGCACGAAAACATCTAAGCATGTACCAAGGTCCAGAAGTGTCCACACTTCTTGAGTTGCTGTTCATGGGATTCTGTAAGTATTCATTTCTTTGGCCCTTGTTTCCTCTGAGAATGTTGTTTTCTGACTTTTGTGTAACCGTGTACATGTACCTTCTTGAGCATGGAACCCCTAACTGTAGACTCTCCTGATCATGGCTTGCTTTGATATTCATCTCCCCTTAACATAGCCCCACTTGAGTATGTACCCTCTACATTATGTGTAATATAATAACCCATGCTTTCCTGAGCGTGGAGTCTACTGACCTCGGAGCCTTTTTAATTGGAATGGCTCCGAGAATGACACACTTCAGAAAATGTATGCCCTAGGCCATGGAATGTCTTCCAGTGGGACATCCTGAGCTTAAACAATCTGAGAATGGCCCCTTCTGTACATGGAATCAATGAGCCCCGTCATTTCTAAGCACACACCTAGGAATCCTTGATGTGTACATCATGGAATGCTGCAATCATTTCCTTGCTCCTAGTTCATCCTGAGAATATACCTGTGTGATTTTGGGTAACAACAAACAAGTACCTTCCTGAGCACGGAGGCTCTAACATGCGACCCATCTAAACATGTATTCTGTGAATTTAAACTACCGTGCTCTCAGTCCCTCTGGATTCTGTATACCACTGATTGTGTTTAAGAACAGAATATGTGGTTTTCTGAGCATGAAAGGCCTGAGCAGAGAGCTGGCTATGTACCTTCAGACCATAGACCCGTCCCCATGGTCGTGAACCCATGTGATCCTACACCATTCTGAATATGGATGTGCCCTTCTAATGCAACCATTCTGAGAAAACCGACACTCAACATGGACCCATGAGTGTGGAATATCCTGAACATAAATGTTCAAGGAATATACAGCCTTGATCATGGAATCCTAGTGTATAGTCAATGATACAGAACAACTCAATAAGCATGAACACTTCTGATGATAGACTGCCCTGATAATTAACTTCCCTAGTCCGACCCATTTTCCACCTTGAACCTACCAGGTAGTTTATCCCCTGTATGTGTACCAGCATGAGCATCAAAACCCTCATTATGGAGCCTACTGAGCATGATATACTTTGATTTTAATCTCCCTTAAATATCGTGCCACTTGAGCATATACTCTTTTCTTGATGTTTAATACCTTTACATGTAAAATCTGTGCATTGAAAAATGTGGGTAAGGACACACACTGAGAATAAAACACTCGTGAGAAGAAGCAGCTTGTCCACAGCTTTTCTTGTGTGGATAACTTAAGGAGAAACACCATTAACATGGATCCTCTGAATATGGAATGAATGACTGCTATTACATTTAAGCATGAATGTAAGAAGTGTAAACACTTTTGTTCATGGAATTCTGTACGTATTAATTTCTGTGATCCTAGTTTACCTTGAGAATATTCTTTTGTGATTTTGTGTAACTCCTTTTACTGTCGCTTCCTGAGCATGAAAACCCTAATTGTATATTCTCCCGATCCTGACCTGTTTTGATTGTAACCTCTCTTAAACATAACTCCATGTGAGCCTTTCTCCTCTAGATTATGTGTAAAATTATAACTCATTCATCCTGCTCACCATATGGAGCCTTTTTCGTTTGGACTAGCCTGAGAATGATACACTTCAGAAAATGTTTCCCCAAGACATTGGCACGTCTTCCTGGGGGACGTCTTGAGCTTAAACTTTCTGATTATGAATTCCATGAGCCCATCATTTCTAAGCATGTACCTAGGAATCCTTGACCTGTACATCCATGGAATGCTGCAATAATTTCCTTCATCCTAGTTCATCCTGGGAAAGTAGCTATGTGATTTTGTGTAATAACATTCGAGGACCTTCCTGAGCATGGATGCTCTAATTGGCCACCCCCCTAATCTTGTATTCTTCGTATTTAAGCTACCGTGATCTTAGGCCCCCTTGATCATGTACACCACGAATTGTATATAAAAACAGAATATATACTTTTAGGAACATGGAAAGTCTGCGAAGACAGCTTGAAATATACCGTCAGACCATAGAACCTGCCTCGAGCATGAACCCATGTGATCCTACACCATTCTGAGTAAGAATGTCCTCTTATAATGGTAACATTCTGAGAAATACTGACAGTCAATTTCGGCTCATGCGTGTGGAATATCCTGAACATAAATGTCCAGGAAATATACACACTTCATATTGGATTCCTTGGGTGTAATCAATGATAAACAGCAACTCACTGAGTGTGGACACTTCTGATCATGGGCTGCACTCAGAATCAACTTCTCTAATTGGAGCCACTTTCCGTATGTACCTACTTGTTTATCCCCTGAATGTGTACCAGCCTGAGCATCAAAATCCTCAGCATGAACCCTACTGACCTACTTCCATTTTAATCTCCCTTGAATATCGTGCCACTTGAGAATATACCCTCTTCTTGATGTTTAATGCCTGAACATGTAAAATTCTTTGCATGGAAACGTTTGAATAATGGCACACACTAAGAATAAAACACTTGTGAGAATTCACACCCTATACATGGCCTCTTTTTGGTGGATGACTTGAGGATCAACACTTTGAACATGGATCCCATGTATATGGAAACAATGACCGTAATTACACCTAAGCATGAATCTAAGAAGTGTGGACATTGCCGTTCATGGAATACTGTAAGTATTAATTTCCCCATTTGTTGTTTACCTGGAGAATGTTCTGTTGTGATTTTGTCTTAACCCTGTACATGTAAGTCCCCAAACATGGAACCACTAATGGTAGACACTTTTCATTATGGCTTCCTTTGATGTTAATCCGCCTGTTAAATAGCTCCCCTTGAGCAGGTACCGTCTTGATTATGTGTTTAATCTGAACATGTAAATGTCTGAGCATGGATTCTGCTGTGCATGGAGCCTTTTGCATATGGACCCCTCTGAGAATGATGCACTTTGGATAATGAAATCCCCTAACCATGGACACGGTTCATGTGGAATATCCTGAGCTTCTACAATCTGAGCATGCACGGTCCTGAACATGGAATCAATGAGCACAATAAACTCTAAGCATGTATCAAAAACCTGGGATATTTCTGTTCATTGAATTCTGTAAGTATTAATTTCTTTGAACCTTGTTTACTTTGAAAATATTCCTTTGTGATTTTTGTGTAACCCTGTAAATGTGCCTTCTTGAGCGTGAATCCCCTAATTGTAGACTCTCCTGATCATGACCTGCTTTGATATTAATATCTCCTTAACATAACCCCACTTGAGTATGCCTCCTCTTAATTATGTGTAATATAATAACTCATACATTCATATGCATGGATTCTGTGGAGCATGGAGCCTTTTGAATTTGGAGCACTCTGAGAATTATATACTTCAGAGAATGCATCCCCAAGATTATGGCCTGTCTTTCTGTGGGAAAATCCTGAGCTTATGCGACCTGAGAATGGACCTTTGTGAACATGGAATCAATCAGCACAGTCATTTCTAAGCATATACCTAAAAAGCTTGACAGGCTTGTCAATGGAATTCTGTATCAATTTCCTTGATTCTAGTTCATCTTGAGAATGTACCTCTGTGATATTGTGTAACAACTGTATATGTGCCTTCCTGAGCATAGGGGTCCTAACTGGGGACTCCCCTAATATATCCTCTGAAGACAAGTTACCATGATCTTAGCCCTTCTTGACCACGTATACCATTGATTATGTGTAACACTTGAATATGTACTTTTTTGAGCCTGGAAGGTCTGAGTATATACTTTCAGACCATAGACCCCCTCCTCATTAAACTGAATTCATGTGATCGTAAACTATTTTGAGTATGAATGACCTTATATTGGCAGTCTTCTGAGAAGTAACACTGAGCATGGACCCATGAGTGTGAAACATTCTGAATGTAAAACCCGAGGGAATATACATTACTGACCATGGAATCCCTGGGCAAAATCAATGCAAAACAGCTACTCAATAAGCTTTAATGCTTATGTTCACAGACTGCACTAAAAATCAACTTTTCTAATCATAGCCCCTTTTCAGCAAATACTTGATTGTTTTACAACAGTGCACATACCAGCCTGAGAATCAAAAATGTCACTGTGGAACCTAAATGATCATGACATGCTTCAACTTTAATCTCCCTTGAACATAGTGCGATTTGAGCATATACCCCTTTGGTTATGTTTACTACCTCAATGTGTTCTTTACTGTGTATGAAATCCTTTGTGTAAGGACCCACATTGAGAATACAACACTCCAGGGAATAAACACTCTATCCATGGCATCTCTTGTGTGAATAACTTGAAGATAAACAACATGAACATGGAACCACCAGAACATGGAATTAATGATCCCAGGTACATATCTAAGCATGATTCTAAGAAGTATCGACACTTCTGTTCATGGAATTCTGTAAGTATTAATTTTTCTGATTGTTCTTTATTTAGAGAATGATCTGTTTTGCTTTTGTGTAACAGTTCTACATATACTGTCTTGAGTGTGAAACCACTAATTATAGAGCCTCATCATTATGACTTGCTGCATTGTTAACCTATTAGATACAGCCCTTGAGCATGTACCGTTTTTATAATATGTTTTATGTTAACATGGTATTTCTGAGCATGAATTCTGCTGAGCATGGAACCATTTGACTAAGAACCCACTGTGAGAATGATGCACTTTAGGGAATGAAACCTGAAAACCTTGGAATCAGTTTCTGTGGAATATCCTGAGCTTAAACAACCTGTATATGGACCCTCATGCACATGGAATCAATGAACACAATCACAGCTAAGCATGTGGTGAAGAAATATGCCTATTTCTATTCATGGAATTCTGTAAGTATAAATTTCCTTATACTAGTTCATCCTGAGAATGTTCTCCTGTGATTTCATGTAACCCATGTAGAGGTAAGTTCATTAGCATGGAGCCCCTAATATGGGACCCACCTAATCATGTCTTTTCCGAAAATAGCCTCTCTTGAGCAGGTTTTCCATTGATCCATAGAAAACTTCAATATGTACGTTTTTGAACTTGGTGGTCTGAGCAGAGACCTGGTGACTATATTCCTTCAGACCTTAGACGACGACTACTGAGCATAAACCCACATTATCTTGGACAATTCTAAGTATGAATGTACTATGATAATGGAACCCTCATTCAAATAACAACACCACAAAGCATCCCCATGTGTGCAACATCCTAACATAAATGTCCAGGGATAGACACTCCTGATCATGAAATCCCTGAGCATAATCACTTCTAAACAGCAACTCAACTTCTTATCAAGGACTGCATGAAGAATCAACTTCCTTAATCATAGCCTATTTTGAGCATGTACCCACTTGATTACGTATATCCCATACACAAGTTCCTGCTTGAGAATGAAATCCCTCAGGGTGGACACTCCTGATCATGACCTGCTTTGATTTTAATCTCCATGAACATAGCCCAACTTGTGCATATACCCCCTTGGATCATATTTCCTATCTGAACATGTAACTTTCTGAGTATGATATTTTCAATGGGAGGACACACTTTGAGAATGGAGCATTCATGAGAAAGGAAACCCCGAGCATGTTCTCTCCTCTGTGGAATAATGTGAGGATACAAAACCTAATCAAGGACCCTCCTGAAGCTGGAATCAATGATCGAAGTTACATCTAAGCATGTATCTAAGAAGAATGGACATCTATTCATGGAATCCCGTAAGTACTAATTTCCCTGATCCTAGTTGTTCAGTAGAAAGTTTCTTTGTCTTTTGTATAACCCTTGTAGTTGTGACATCCTGAGCATGAATCCTATAATTGTAGACTCTTGATCCTGGCTTGCTTTGATTTTAGTTACCCCTTTATATAGCTTCCCTGAGCATGTTCCTTATTCAATATGTGTAATATCTAAAAACACGAACATTCCTGAGCATGGATTCTCCTGAGCATGAAGCCTATTGAATACACCCCACTCTGAGAATGATATACTTCACAGAATGAACCCCCACACCCAGACCATAGACTCTCTACATGTGGAACATCCTTTGCTTAAGCAACCTGAGCATGGACCTTTCTGAACATGGGATCATAGATTGCAATCACATCTAAGCATATACCTAAGAAGGGTGGACAGTTAGGTTCTTGGAATTCTGTAAGTAGAAATTTCTTGATTCTTGTTCATTTGGAGAATGTTCCCTTGTGATTTTGTGTCACCTGTTCATGAAACCCCTAATTGTAGACTTACTTGAGCATAACCTGCCTTGATTTTAATCTCCATTAACATAGTCCCACTTGAGCATGTCCCCTTTTGATTATGTGTACTATCTGAACATGTACATTCCTGAGTGGACTTTCCTGAGAATGGGGAATTTTGTACACATCCACTCATAGAATGCATCCCCCAGACGAGTGAAGCTCTCTGTGTACAAAATCTTGTGCTTTCATGACCTCAGCATGGACCCTCATGAACATGGAATCAATGAGGACAATGGTTTCTAAGTATATACCTATGACTCTTTGCCATTTCTGTTCATGGAATTCTGTATTTTGTTGAACCTAGTTCATCTTGAGAATGTGCCCTTGTGATGTCTTCTAACCCCTGTACATGTACGTTTTTGAGCATGAACCCACTAATCATGGACCGCCACAACATGTCCTCTCTGATTATACACTTCCATTATTGTAACTGCTCATGGGCATGTATTCCCTTGATGATATATAAAACCTGAGCATGTACTTTCCTGAGTATGGAAGGCCTGAGCAGAGAGCTGGCTGATTATGTACCTTCAGACCATAGACCCCTTCTTAGGAGCATGAACCCTCATGATCTTGGATTTTCTGAGTACGAATGCACTCTTATAATGTAACCCTTCAGAGAATTAACAACACTGAGCATGGACACTCTTTTGTGGATATCCTGAACCTAAAGGCCCAAGGAATATGCACTCTGGATCATGGAAATTGGATGTAATCATTTTTAGACAGCAACTCAATAAGCATGGACACCTCTGATTATAGATTGCCTTAAGATCAACTTCCATAATCAGAGCCACTTTCCTGCATGTACCTACATCCTCTGTATGTGTCCAGCCTGAGCACCAAAACCCTCATGAAGGCACCTACCACCATGACATACTTCAATTTTAATCTCCCTTCAATATCGCACCACTTGAGCATATACACTTTTCTTGATGTTTAATACCTGAACATGTAAAATCTGTGCATGGAAACTTTTGAGTGCGGACACACACTGAGAATAAAACACTCTAGAGAACAAACAGCTTATCCACAACCTCTCAAGTGTGGATAATTTCAAGATAAAAACCATGAACACGAACCCGCTGAACATGGAATCAATTACTGCAATTATATCTAAGCATGAATCTAAGAAGAGTGGACACTTCTGTTCATGGAATTCTGTAAGTACTAATTTCCCTGATTGTTGTCTACCTACAGAATGTTCTCGTGTGATTTTGTATAACTCCTTTTCATGTACCTTCCTGTGCATGAAACCTCTAATTGTATATTCCCCTAATCATGATCTACCTTGATTGTAAGCTCCCCTTAACATTGCTCCACTTAAGCATGTATCCTCTTGATTGCATTTAATATACTAACTCATACTTCCCTGAACGTGGATTCTGCTAAGCATGGAGCCTTTTGAATTTGGATCACTCTGAGAATGATACATTTCTGAAAATGTATCCCCAAGACCACAGAATGTCTTCCTGTGGGATATCCTGAGCTTAATCTGAGAAAAGACCCGTCTGAAAATTGAATCACAGATGGCAGTCATTTCTAAGCATATATCTAGGAATTGTTGACATAAGTCCATGGATTTCTGTACTTTCCTTGATCTTAGATCATCCTGGGAATGTACCATTGTGAATTTGTGTAACAACAAAAGAGTACTTTACTGAGCATGGACAATATAATTTTTGATCTCCCACTCATGTATTCTGTGAATTTAAACTACCATGACTTAGCCACTATTGACTGTGTATAACACTGGTCATGTATAATAACTGAAAATGTTCTTCTTGGAGGCTGATCAGCAAAATGGCTTACTATGTATCTTCAGACCACACACCCTGCCTCATGAGCATGAACTCATGTGATCCTACCCAATTTTGAATATGAATGCCCTCTGATAATGAAACCATTCTGAGAAATATCAACACTCTGCATGGGCCCACCTGTGTGAAATATCCTGAACATAAAAGTTCAAAGAACATACGCTCTTGATAATGGAATCCTTGTGTGTAATCAGTGATACACAGAAACTCAGTCAGCATGACTCTTCTGATCATGGACTGCCCTAAGAATCAACTTCCCTAATTAGAGCCACTTTCCATCATGTACCTACTTGGTAGTTTATCTCCAGCATGTGTACCAGCCTGAGCATCAAAACCCTCAGTATAGAGTTTACTGACCATGACATACTTTGATTTCAATCTCCCTGGAAAATCGCACCACTTGAGCATATACTCTTGATGTTTAATACCTAAACATGTTAAATCTGCGTATGGAAATGTTTGACTAAGGACACACACTGAGAATAAAACACTCGTTAGAACAAACAGTTTATCCACGGCCTCTCTTGTGTGGATAACCTGAGGATGAACACCAGGAACATGGATCCTCTGAACATGGAATGAATGACAGGAATTACATTTAAGCATGAATCTAAGAAGAGTGGACATTTCATGAAATTCTGTAAGTATGAATTCCCTTGATCCTAGTTTACCTCGCAAAAGTTCTTTTGTGTTTTTTTGTAATCCCTTTTCCTGTACCCTCCTGTGCATGAAACCCCTAATTATATATTCCCCGGATTCTGACCTCCTTTGATTGTAACCTCCCCTTATTGTGGCCCAACTTGAGCATGTATCCTGTATATTATGTGTAATACAAAAACTCATACTTTCCTGAGCATGGATTCTGTTGACCATGGAGCCTTTTGGGTTTGGACCACTCTGAGAATGAAACATTTCAGAAAATATATCCTCAAGACCATAGAATGTCTTCTTGTGCGACGTCTTGAGCTTTATCAATGTGAGTGGACCCTTCTAAATATGGAATCAATGAACCCCGTCATTTCTAAACATATCCCTAGGAATCCTTGACCTGTACATCCATGGAATGCTGCAATCATTTCCTTGATCGTAGTTCATCCTGGGTACACACCTGTGTGATTTTGAGTAACAACATACAAGTACCTTCCTGTGCACGGATGCTCTAATTGTCCACCCCTCAAATCATGTATTCTGTGAATTTAAACTACCGTGATCTTAGCCTCTCTTGATCATGTATACCACTGATTGTGTATAAGATCAGAATATGTAGTTTTCTGAGCATGGAAGGCCTGAGCAGAGAGCTGGCTACGTACCAGCAGACCATATATCATTCCTCATGAGCATGAACCCATGTGATCCTAAACCTTTCTGAGAATGAATGTTGTCTTTTAATGTAACCATTCTGAGAAAAAGTGATGCACAGCACGGACTTAGGGGTTTGGAATATCCTGAACATAAAGGTCTGACGAATATACACTCTTGATCATGACATCCTTGGCCGAAATCCATGATAAATATCAACTCAATAAGTGTGGACACTTCTTATCATGTTCTGCAATCAGAATCAACTTCCCTAATTAGAGCCACTTTCCAGTATGTACCTACTTGTTTATCCCCTGAATGTGTACCAGCCTGAGCATCAAACTCTCAGCCTGAAGCCTACTGCTCATGATATACTTCTATGTTAATCTCCCTTGAATATCGTGCCACTTGCGAATATACCCTCTTCTTGATGTTTAATGCCTGAACTTGTAAAATTATGTGCATGGAAACGTTTGAATAATGGCGCACCCTAAGAATAATACACTTGTGAGAATAAACACCCTATCCATGGCCTGTCTTTGGTGGATAACTTGAGGATCAACACCTTGAACCTGGATCCCCTGTACATGGAAACAATGACTGCAGTCTTACACCTAAGCATGAATGTAAGAAGAATGGACATTGCTGTTCATGGAATACTGTAAGTATCATTTTCCCCATTTGTTGTTAACATAAATAATGCTCTGTTGTGATTTTTGTCTTAACCCTGTATATGTAACTTCCCTATCATGGAACCACTAATTGTAGACACTTGTCATTGTGGCTGCTTTCATGTTAATTTCCCTATTAGATAGTTCCCCTTGAGCATGTACCCCTTTATTATATGTTTAATCTGAACATGTACATTTCTGAGCACGGAATCTGCTGTGCATGGAGCCTTTTGCATATGGACACCATTGAGAATGATGCACTTTGAATGATGAAACCCCATAACCATAAACACAGTTCATGTGGAACATCCTGAGCTTTAAAAACCTGAGGGTGGAAACTCCTGAACATGGAATCAATGAGCACAATAACATCTAAGCATGTACCAAGAACCAGAAATATTTCTGTTATAGAATTTTGTAAGTATTAATTTCTTTGAACCTTGTTTACTTTGAGAATATTCTTTTGTGATTTTTGTGTAACCCTGTAAATGTACCTTTTTCAGCGTGAAACCCCTAATTGTAGACTCTCCTGATGATGACCTGCTTTGATATTAATCTCCGCTTAGTTAATAGCCCCACTTGAGCATGTATCCTCTAGATTATGTGTAATATAATAACTCATACTTTCCTGAGCATGGAATCTTCGGAGCATGGTGCCTTTTGAATTTGGACCACTCTGAGAATGATACACTTCAGAGAATATACCCCCCATATCATGGCCTGTCTTTCTGTGGGAAAATTCTGAGCTTAAGTGGTATGAGAATGGACCCTTCTGAACATGGAATCAATCAGCACAGTCATTTCTAACCATATACCTAAGAAGCTCAACATGCTTTTCAATGGACTTCTATAATAATTTCTTTGATGCTATCTCATCATGAGACTGTACCTCTGTGATTTTTTTCGCAAGCTGTACATGTACCTCCCTGAGCATGGGTGTCCTATTTTTCGCCCCTTGTAATCATGCTTTCTTCTAACATAAACTACCATGTTCTTAATCCCTCTTTATCATGTTTATTATTGATCATGTAGAATATCTGAACATGTACTTCTCTGAGCATGGGAGGCCTGAGTATAGACCTTGCTAAGTACATACCTTCAGACCACAGACCCCCTGTTATGATCGTGAATCTACAGTATAGTCTGAATGCCCTTTCAAAACGGCAAGCTTCTGAGAAAAAAAAAAAAAAAAAACTGAGCATGAACTCATGAGTATGGAACATCCTGAACCTAAGGGCTCAATGATTATACACTCCTGAACATGGAATCCTTGGCACAGTTTGGGCTAAGCAGCAACTCAATAAGCATGGAAGCATATGATCACAGACTGCAGTAAAAATCAGCTTTCTAATCTTAGCCACTTTGGATCAGATACTCACTTGATTGTTTTACCACTGTACATGTACCGGCCTGAGAATCAAAACCTTTTTCATGGAGCCTACTGACCCTGATATGCTTCAGATTTAATCTCCCTTGAACATAGTGCCATTTGAGAATATGCCTCCTGGGAATATTTTATACTTGAACATATAACCATCTGTGCATGGAAGTGTTTGAGTAAAGGCCCACGCTATTAATGGAACACTCGTGAGAATAAACAGCCTATCCATGGCTTCTCTTGTGTGGATAGCTTGAGGATAAACAACGTGAACATGGAACAACCTGAACATGGAATCAGTGACCGCAGTGACATCTAAGCATGAATCTCAGAAGCGTGGACCCTTCTGTTCATGGAATTCCGCAAGTATGAATTTCCCTGATGGTTGTTTACCTAGAGAATGTTCTTTTGTGATTTTGTGTAACTGCTACACCTGTACTGTCCTCAGCATGAGACCACTAATTGTGGACTCTGCTGATCATGCCTTTCTTTGATGTTAACCAACCCAGTAGATAGCCCCACTTGAGCATGTACTCTTGATTATATGTTTTATCTGAACATGTGGTTTTCAGAGCATACAATCTGCTTAGCATGGAACCATTTATTTCAGACACACTCTGAGCATGATGCACTTCGGAGAGTGAAACCCTCAGACCTTGGACTGTTTTTGTCTGGAATGTCCTGAGCTCAAACAACATGAGCATGGAATCAAAGAACGCAATGGCTTCTAAGCATGTACTGAAGAATTGTGGAGAGTTTCGTTCTTGGAATTCTGTAAGTAAATTTCCTGATCCTTTTTCGCCTTGAGAATGTTCATTTGTTATTTAGTGTAACCCCTGTATGTACCTTCCTGGGCATAGACCCCCTAATTATGGACCCTCCTAATCATGTATTCTCTTATTATATACTATCATGATCTTAGCTGCTTTTGAGCATGTAATCCATTGATTGTGTATATTCCCTGAATATGTACTTTTCTGAGCATGGAAGACCTGAGCATAGACCTGTATATGTTCCAGCAGGCCATAGACACCATACCCCTTGTGAGCATAAGCCATCATGAGCATGGATTGTTCTGATTTTTAATTTCCTCTGATAATGCGACTCTTCTGAGAAAGAACATGTTAGCATGCACTTCAAAGTGTGGAATATCCCGAACATTAGTGCCGTTGAAATGGACACTCCGGAACATGGAATCCCTGGGTGTAATCACTTCTAAGCAATAACCATGTAGGTGACGTTCTTCTTGTTTATCGACATACCTGCTTTTACAGTTTCATGATCATAGCCTTTTCTTAGGATGTACCCCCTTGATAATGTATATACGCTGAATATGCACTCTCCTGAGCAAAGATACCTTGAATATCCACTCTCCTGAGTGAAGATCTTTTGGGTATGTCCCCACACTGCCCATTTCATCAACACCACTGAGTGTAAATTTCACTGAGCAAAGACCACTCTGAGAGGAACACACTTCTGAGAATGCACCACACTGAGGATGCACTCTCTGTGTGAAACATACTGAGCATTAACCGCCTGAGCTTGGAAACTCCTGAAAATGGTATCACAGAGCATGATAGTGTCTATGTTTGGAATCAGTGAGGAATGCAGACACTTCTGATTATGGAATGCCCAACAATCAATTTCCTGATCATAGCTTATCCTGGGCATGTGCCCCCCAGATTTTGTTTAATCTCTGTACCTGTACAATCCTGAGCATGAAACCTCTATTTGGAGACCATGCTGATCATGGGCTCTTGGATTATAAACTGCTCTGATCTTTGTGCCACTGAATCATGTACCTTATTGATCAAGATAAAAGACTGAATATGTACTTTCTGAGCACAGTAGGCCTGAGTTTGGATCCAGCTGACTGTGTTCCCGCAACCATAGAATCCCCACCCAAGCCAGGGAAAATTGAGTATGGGCTCTTCTGAGAATGGCTACATTCAAAGATCAAAACTTCTCTGAAAGCACCCTAATGAGCATGGACAACCTGAATTTGGAACATCCTGAGCATGAATGACCTGAGCGTGGACCCCCCGACCATAGAATCCTGGGTATAGTCACTTCTGAACATAGACACTCCTGATCATGGCCTGGCCCAATAATCAACTTCCATGGTCATAGCCCTGCCAAGTGCAAGCATAAACTAACCACCCTAAGAATGTTTTCAATATTTGTAAGTTGATGACAGTGGCCGAATTTCCTTCGCTGTGAGAAATGATTTTGCAATAGGAGAACTCTCTACCCCTTGTGGATGGGTCTGCCTCTGAGCAAGTTTCCTGGGCAGATGTTGGTGCTGCACATTGCTGGGTCTGAGTTCTCAACTGACCCAGTTCTCTGGGCTCAGCTAGGAGGCCTTGGTGGTGTGATCCCAGAAGCTTGAGAGCATCCCTGTGTCACAATTCATAGTACCCTTGTGTTTGTGTATTATTTATAATAAACTCAAATAATCTTCAAAATGAAGGCATCCAGTCACCTCCAGAGACTCCCAGGCCATGGGAACCAGGGAGCTGGGCTTGGCATGGCCTTGCATCTTGAGGAACGAGGGACAGTGGCCACGTGTACCCTTGTACCCAGCTCTGTGGCATGCAATGAATTGGACCCGCAATTGTTATCCCAAATAGGTGGAATCTGCTCTCAGTATGACCCTGGTGAAGAGACAAGCACCCCTTATTCCCCATGACCTTCTCAGAATTTAGCTTATATCACATGAGGAAATAGAAACAGGAGAAGCCCAGGGAGTGTGAATCAAGCACACACACTCTATCTGCATTATTTGTTACCTCTGTGCACCTCCCGTGTCCAGGATGCTTCTGTGGCAGGGGCAGAGCCCACACACATATCCAAAGGTGCTGTGAGCACCAGCCTTTGGGTCCTGAGGGTCAGGGACATTTGTGAAAACACAATGATGTAAAGTGGGGCTGCATTAATCTGGCACCTTCTCACTTTTTGTGGCCAGGCAGGCATGGACAGTGCCCAACCCAGGCAGTGGGCATGACACTGAATCCTGTGTGAGGCTCTTGTCCTGCCCTGCCATCAACACCCAAGTCTGGATTCTCTCAGTGAAGCTGAGGAAGGGACACAGGTCCTGGAGCAGAGGTGGTTGAGCCCAGATCTTCCAGGGATCCCCAAGACTTGAGGAGCCTGGAAAGAATGTCCAAAAGGCACTGATCATGAGCACAGGGACCCCATGTTGGACCTGTTCTCATGACACAGTTGCCCAAATGCCTGTCCTGCTCTGAGATGGATGTGGAGCACCTGACTGGATGCCTGGGGAGCTCTGCTACCTGAACCAGCATCACTAGGGGGAGAATTGACTCAAGTACAGGCCAGGACACTTGGGTACAGGGGAGGCTCAGAGATGCAGAAGTGTGGCCCCTCTTCACACTGGTTCTGTGACAGTGAGGCTGCGATGACTCATGTTGTGCCTCAACCCCAGGCTAGTGCACACTCCACACAATAGGTAGCAGCTCTGCTCCCATACACTTGCCCCCTCCCATGGGAACCTGCACCCCAACACCTTGCTGTGTTCCATGTGAAGCTGGTCGAAGGTCTGCATCCTGTTTCCTCCTCCCGGATCAGGTCCTGTGTCACCAGACTCCCCTTCACACACCCCGTGTGCTTCCACACCCTCCAGTCTGCCACCTAAACACAACCGAAATAACACCCTGTCCTCTGATCACCATGTCTTCCTCTCTCCTCCCCTTCTCAGAAAACAAAACAAACCCTTTGAGTGCTGTGTTCTTCCTTGCATATCCAGTTCTGTCTCCAAATGGCTTCCCCAGGTTTTCAGCCACAGAGCAGCTCTCACTAAAACGCCCACCACCTTCTCCTCCTCACCCAGGGCCCTTTTCAGTCCTCAAAGCACTCAGGGGTGTCGACACCTTCTTTCAAGTGCTCTATTCCATGAGCCATCACCAGGAACACCATAGTCACTATGGGTACTTAGGGGAAATCCTCAAGGTGGGCCTTAGAGCCTTAGGAGTCAGCCCAGTAGAACCTGTGCCCAGAGATGGGTGTTAGGGAGCCCTACTGCCCTTGGGATACCAGAAGCTTACTCTCAGAAATTCACTCTCAGTAACCTACCCCCAGGTTCTCACACACAGGTTCTCACTACCAGGGACTCACCTTTAGAGAGACACCCTCAAAAGCCCACACCTAAGCACTCACCCCTAGGAGACAACCCCTAGGAAATTTCTCACATTCATCCCTTTATCTTCTCAGCCACTGTGAAGCAGATGTGATTGCATGAGGCTGAGTTGTCTGCTGGAGAGGACTATTTTGTTGGGAGTAACCTGGGTGCAAAAGTCTTCATGTCACAAGTGACTCAACAGTTCGGGCCTGCGAGGTGACCTCTACCAGATCAGCTGTTGGGAGGATTCCTGAAGATTCTGATGTCACTCTGACCCTTGACGATCACAAGTTTCTTGTCCATAGACCAGCAAGTGGCAGCTCGAGGGCCTAGACTCTCACATCCATTTTTACTGGACATTGAATTGAAATAAGCACTAAGACAGACACCATGGACTCAGAGATGAAAAACCCAGCCTCTGTTTGGCAGAGCAACTGACCTTGATAACCATGCAGCCCTGTGACTACACATCCTATCCTGAGGCATCAGAGGAGACCTATCTCCACGTGGGCCTCACACAGAAGGTCATGGTTCTCTGAGATCAGAAGACACCCTGGAGTCAGCCAGAGGAATGCTGAAGGCTGAAGAATGTTCTAAACACCAAATGGTCTGTGTCCTGAAGACCTGGAGCAGAAGAGGGAGGCTGTGTGGCAGTGAATACAGGGGTGCGTGCATGTGTGTGTGCACCTGCACATGTAGATCTGTATAATTAAAAACTAGTTTTACATTTCTTCAGCAGTGGGTTTCTCACATCTAAAAATATAATTTATTTTTCTAAACACCCATTGTCTGTTGGATTCTACTTTTGCAAGGGCACAGAAGGGCTGGGGACATGCGCCTGTGGGGGTGGTTTCTCCTGCACTGGACACCATGGCTGCTCCCTTGGGGCTGTCACAGTGTGGGCAGGCATGTGAACGCTGGAAGTGTCCTCCTCTCTCCCTGTAAACTCCAGACTCATCATGGAGGGACTTCTTACCCTCTTCAATCCACAGCAGTGGGTCTAGAAGAGAGAAAAAACTCGCTCTTTGTTGTTTTGAACTGAAGTGCATCATGTGCTGCTTTAAGAACAGAATGAGCGCTGGCTGGTGTGTCTCCCTTGGTTGGACATCCCATTACAGCAACACATACAGGAAAGGGTTGCTCTTTCAACTCCCATTGAAGGCACATGCCCAGGTTTTCGGTTCTGTTTCTGGTAAAGGTGCCTGTGAGAGTCAATGGATAAATGTTTTTATCTCACATCCATGTTTTTCTCTCTCTCCTTCTCGCTTTTTCTTTAAAAATCATTTAAAAACAGAAAGCAAATCAACTTACTGCTGTGAACCACAATCTTTTTGTAGTTGGAAGTTGGTGGTTGTGGCCATGGGGTCTTTGGTTCTCAAGCAGTTGCATGGCAGGGACCATATCTGGCTCATCTCCTATGCCCATCAATGGCTGTGGTGCCCAGCAAACGGTGCTGCATAAGGGATTCAGCAAAAGGGTGTCTGCTCTCTCCACAAACTGGTGTCTGCTGTGGATTTTAGGGTTAATGAGAGTTTGAAGGCTGCAGGTGACCTGTTCAGGCCCCATTTCACACACACTGCAGAGGGGGAGAATTGGGTCCTAATTTCATTTGTTAGGACACTCCCAGTAGGAAACTATTAGGTGGGAAAGGCAAAGGGCAAAGCCAGGTGTGTACATCCCTCATTTCCTCCCACCAAGGGGAGGAGCACTGTGCATGTGGGTCAGGGGCAGCCCCCTCAACAGGAGTGTCTGGCTGCATGGGGCTGCATAAGATACATTCAAAGAGGCAGAGCAAAAGATTGAGAGACCTGGAGATGAAGAGACAAAGCTCAAGAGAAAGAGAGATGAGGGCAGGGAGAGAGAGTCTGAGCATCTGAGACAGAGCAAGACGCAGGTTGAAAACATACCCAGGCCTAAAGGAGTCTGATGCAGACAGTCTGACACTGTGCTGAGAACAGCCTTATGCACACCCCAGGGTGGCTGTCCGCAGGCTGGTGTCAATCATTCTGGAGCCCCAGTAGAGGAAGGTGGAGTCTCCTCAGATTCTTTCCCTCATCTTGCCTGCAGGAAAAAGGCACACAGGCACACACGTGTGTGTGTTTATTATGTTTGCGCCTTCCACTTTTGTGTGCTGTGCTTAGTGGGAATCTCTGCACTGAGGCACAGAACCCTGGCAGACGCAGCTCAGGAAGTTCACCTTTTCTCTGATTGCTTGTTGGTCAATTTCCTCTTTGGTAGGTCCACAAGAGGGTGGAGGGACAGAAGGTGTCTGGAGGGAACCTTTTGCAGACAGAGAAAAAAGGTCAGGAAGCAAAACTTTTACTACCAGGCATCCCCAGTGGTTCCAATCCAGGATACAAACCAGGCCTCAAACTGCTTAGCTCAGTCTGGCTGAGGATGCCCATGGGCCCACCCTGACCCCAGGCTCATCAACACTGAGACCCTAGAGCTGTGCTTGCACTGTCCTCTGGCCTGATGGGCCAGACCTCTGTTTTCCACTTGACATCCCCTGTCAGGCTCCAGAGGTTGGGGATGGGGTGGCTGCCTGGCTTGGGATTCCCTCTTTAGAGAGGGGAAGGTGGGGCCTTCTGCCAGTTTTTCCAAGCAAGACATTTCTCTTGATCTTCATGTTTTCTCCATAGCCCAGGTAGCTCCCTCTCCAGGACTGGGGAAGGAGTGTCACTTTTAGGGTCCTCTGTTCCAACAAAGCAAGGAGGCTCACTCCCTAGGGCAGGCTGAGGAAGAAGCTTCCAGTGCACTTTTGAAAACTCCCTTATCTGACTGGAGGTCTCTTGCTTTGTTGCGCTTTGTTAGAGGAAGCTGCAGGCACTAATATCAGGGCCACATTTCAGTGTTAGCTCCCACTTCCCTTGTGGAGGCAGCAGCCTTTGAGCTATTCTGGAAACTCCACAGGAGGAATGGGTCCACAAAGCCCTTGCTGCAGGGCAGCCTCTGCACTATTTTTAAAACAACACCCCTTGGAGGGAAGGAACAGGCCTTTACCCTAAGGCCGGTATGTGTACCTCTTACTCTACTGTGGAAACCAGGACACCAAAGGGTGTTGCCTCACACCTTCCCACCCTGGGCTGGAAAAAGTGCACCTGGCTTACTTTGGAGACCTGATTCCCAAATTGGAGGCCATCCTTAACCTAGCTGGGGAGTGTCATCCCTACCAAAGAAATCCCCTTGATATGGAGGCATCGCACCCACTCCCAGGCACCAGAGACCTGGCCCCTGCAATACTTTGAAAACATCAAGCTTTCTATCCATGTTCCCCACCCCACACCCTCTTCTATGTAGAAAATGCTGTCTTAATTACCTGTGAGACTCTCTAAGCCTAGAGGAGGGGTAGCCTCATGACCACTCAAAAGAAGAAAACCCCATGCTAGAGAACAAAACCCAGGACCCAATAAAGGGACCTGGTTCCTCCAACCCTTGAAGAAGTTATCTTGTGTGCGAGGGGAACCCCATGTTCTAGAAGGGAGATTTCATACTTCCTCCTGGAAAGGGAACGATCTCTGCTTTGACATAAACCCCGCAAGTGGAGAGGCCGACACTTGATTTGGGGAGTGTGCCCTTTCCCACAACTCTGAGAAAATCGCACCCCGACCCTTTGTCCCCTGCTTCTCCACTAGAGTTTACAACTCCAGTGATGGAGGGAGGCCCACCATCTGAAAAAATGCTCCCTATCACACATTGGGGTGTGGTTCCATCTCCTCCACTCTAAGGGTAAATCCAGAGGCACAGGAGCCCTCCACTTCCATCCTTGTGAGCTGAGTGGGTGGGGTCAGGTTAAAGCAGAGGGTGGGCCTGTGTGGGAGAGGGGAGAGGGTGGGCAGCACAAGCCACTCAGTGCTGCTAAGCTGGAGGTGAGATCTGGGATTTCCAGTTCTCAAAACAGATGAATTTGCTCATGAAGAGGTGCAAACTTGGAGCTAAATAATATGAAAAGAATTTTTTAACCCTCTGGCTGTAAAGAGATCAGGCTGCTTTAGGTTAGAAGAGAAAATGCTGGGCTTGGGCCCCACAGGCCTCTCCACCAATTGTATCCTGTTGTGGGAAATAGTGCAAACCAGAGGCGTGTTCTCCCTCTCCCTCTCCCCTCTTCCCTCTCCCCTCTCTTCCCTCTCCCCTCTCCCTTACCCTAAGGACCACAGTCATCTCTTCCCATGAGTTCTGCTGAGACTATCTGGCTGGTCTGGTTCTCAGGAGACCTGGTTTCTTCTCCTTCTCTCCCTGACTTTGGGATTTGGACTGAGGAACTTGGGGCTCAAGGATCAGTTGAACAACCTGCTGCTGTTCTGATCCTCAGTGGTTGCTGGTGGTGTGGTCGGCAGTTAGACAGATATGAGTAGACAAAGAACCTTGTCCCCAATCTTTCCTCCCCTGGCCTTCATTAGCCATGTGGCTTTAGACCACTTTAAGGGGAACAAGAGCAGGGAGGACAGCCCCATATGACTCCAGCAGAAGCCCTTGCATGACCACCCCCTCAAGCATTGGGCCCTCAGGATAATGAAGTTTTGGAAGAACAAAGCCTCAGGTCTCTTGATCATGGAGACAGTTTTGGACAAAATAGACACGACATTTAGTCCTCAGTTGAGATTGTGCTCCAGGCCCAGGAAAGCAGAAAAACCAGACAGAGCAACACCAAGGCTGACATCAGGACCAGCTGTGATGACTAATCATCTCCTCCCCTGGAGCCAACTAATAAAGGGACAGCATGCTCCTGAAAGGACACCTGGAAAGCTGATGAATATTATATTGAGACCCCTGAGATCTCCCCTAAAATTTTCCACCCTTAGAAAACATATAACCCCTCAAGATAAGGAAGCTGGCCTGTGCTCTCCTTGGAGCACTCCCACACACCTCCTGTTCTTGGGGATATATACTTTTACTTTCTTTCTTTAACCTCCAAAGGTCAACCATGGGAGCAGTGGGAAATGGCACCTGTTCTGGTGCAAACTCCCTGAGCCTGTCTCCAAGGCTGCCTTCTCTCTGACTTTCCAGTGAGCTAACTGCAGCCCCACCTAGGCCCACTTCTGTAACTCTGGCTTTTCCTTCTCAGTGAGGCCACAGAGCCTGCTGTGGCTCACTTCTTTTCTAGAGAGCCAAATAGCTCCACGGAGGCTCTCTCCTGCTGCTTCTTCTATGTGGAGTTCTCCCTTGTTTCACTGTCCCTGGCTTTAACAAACGGACTCTCAAAATCACCTGGACTTCTGTTGTGCAATCATTTCTGCAGGAATTAAAGAACCCTCACACTGCAGCCTACACCAGGTCAGACCTGTTCCAGGCCAGGTCCCTTTCTGGTGACAGTTGGCACAGGTGTGACAAACTTTGGCCCAGTTCATTCACCCACTGCACCTGCTGACTCACTACAAGCCTGTTTGGTGCCCAGTGGCACTCAAGATGCTTTTCTGGAAACAAAATCAGACCCAGATCGAAGGCATCCTCCTGCCTGCCCCTCATGGGCTGCTGTGTTGCTCTGGCGGGAGGAGCAGCCAACAACGTTGAAAGTTCTGCATACCTTGAAGTTGGCCTTGATACAGAGACAAGGTGGACATTGCCTCTTGCTGGTATTTTTAGTGCTGTGTCCACTTTTTTGAAACAATGAAATTTGGAGATACTTTCTCTTACACTTTTAGCATTTCTAGGCTGATCCACTCACTGCCTTGTGAACCTCAGGTTACCTCGTTGCCTTGGTTATAGATCAAACAGAAGACATTCTGAGCATTTGGTCAGGGATTTCCAAAACCTGAGCCTCACATCCCCTTCCCCGCGAGTACCCATACCAGGTTCTATGGTCTGGTCAGGGACATGTCCAGACCATAACTGAGTCGGGACCCGATCCAGGTACTTGTGGGTTCCTGATTCTAAGTCTCTGCCCCACAGAGACTGAGTCTCTCCTACCATGCATTCTCAGGTAGAGACTTAGGAAACTAAATCAAAAGTTTCCACACAGGCTGAAGACACAGACAATTCAAAGGAGGTGAGACACCTGCATGGGTGTGGGGGAAGCCCTGTCCCTCTGCCTTGTCACTCCTGAAGGTCCAGCCTCCAGACATGACCTAAGACCCTTTCCAGGCAAGGAGGAGGCCTGACACCTGGGACTGAAGGAATTTGTTCCCTTGCCCCTACTCATTGGAATGTGTAAACAGGGAGTGGGCAGTCTGTTATTCCCAGCGTTGGGAGTATAGGATGGATGGGCAGCTGGACTGGAGGTGAGGGACAGGTGGACTGGAGGTGTGGGATGGGGTAGTGGGAGGGGTGATCTTGGAGGCTGTTCCCCTCTAGAAGCAGTGGGGCTTGTGGAGGTCCAGAAGAAAGGAGTCATGGGTGCATCCTGGGCGAGTTGCTAGTTGGTGTGGACTTGTGTTCTCCAGAATCAGGACATGGTTTGGCGGGCACCGGATGCTTGTTCCCACCTTCAAGGACTTCCGAACTGGTCCTGGACAGACAGAGCAGCGGGAGCCTTTTCATGGTACTGGAGCCCCAGCTGCTCTGCCTGGCCAGGGTGCATGCTCTGCCCCCTTGCCCCAAGTGAGCAGCTTCTGCCCCTGGACCTGGACATGAAGGGGCTCATGCACAGAAGTGCAGTGGAGGGGCTGGGATGTGACTGCTCCAAGTATGCGTGGTTGGCTCAGTGGTAACCAAGAGCAGAAACCTTAGGTGGGCGAAGGACAGGCAGGGAACAAGAATAAGAGGCCAGCATCCATCTCACCCTGCCCCCTGTGGATTTCCTTGTGGGATAGGAGGACAGGTTTAGGGGCCAGGAAATGGTGTGAGCCCAGCACCCCATTGGCCCTGGTGCCCTGCATTGTCTTGTCAGCACCTGGGAGCCTGGAGCTAGGAGGGGTGACAGGCAAGTGCTCCTTCACTGCAGTCAGAACTCAGCTCCCTTTCCTTCCAGTCTGAAGCCCAACTGTTACCTTCCAATGCGTCAGCCTGAGGTCTCAGAGAGTGGAGGTGCTCAGAACAGAGAACTTCTACATGGGGTTGACTGGATCATTAGTTTTCATAGTCCACAGCATGAGCGTGGCCACCTCCACCCATGGCTCATCCAAGAACAGTGGCAGGGATGAGGGGCTGTAAGAGGAGTTGATGGGGGCAGGTGCTCAGCAGCACCTGGGTCATCTAAACTAATGCCAGCAGGATCAAGTGGCTGCACAGCTGTAAGAAAGCCAAGGAGGCCCCACGGATGGGATGCAGGGCCCAGGAGGCAGGGCCAATTGACTCGGGCTCTCTGCGTGTGCCAGTCTTTTAAGGCTCTGTGAGCGTGAACCAACTAATGTTTCCAGTGCCCTTTTTTCCTGAATGTGCTGCTTCAGACAGCCAGGAAATGCAATTCTGTATGTTAAGACCATCCATTTGACTCATTACTATGAAGAGTGGAGAAACTGTAATTATAAATGGCTGACAGACAGCAGTTTTGCATCTCTCCCATTATTATTTCCCGTATTGAAAATAGCCTGGGACCAGTGTCAGTCCACCCACCCAGATTTGGTCCCCGCCCTGATTTCTGAACTTGGACCTGGATGGTTGTGTCCATGGTGCTGTGGGAGCACTTGGAAGGACCCAGCAGATCTGGTTGCAGGGGTGGGGAGAGGTCCACAGGGACTAAGCCAACTCTCCAAGGCTGGGTAGGACGTTCATAGTTGGAGAGGATTGGGATTATTAGTAGAAAGGCATCCTGGAAAGTGTATTTCTAGCAGAAGGAAATGATTGGGACACAGTTTTTTGGAAGTTCATGAGTACAGTGCTAGTGGATCCCTAATAGAAAAGCTTCCATGTCGATTCCTACATTACTTAACAAAGTGGCTCCAACTGACTTTGCCCTTTCAAAGTAATTTTTGAAGGGAGAGAGGAACAGTTGATTACATGTCTGCTGTTTACAAATAATAATAATACTAATACTACTACTACTAATAATAATAAAGCTTTTAGAAAATATGGAAAAGTATGAAATCACCTATAATCCCTCCACTTATTCAGACATCATCCTAACAAATATATGTGTATATAAGCTTATTACCTTTTTGTAACCATCCAGATATTTACTATTCTAGAAATGAATTTAACTATAGGTACAATGTGGAGCCTCATGTTTCTCACTTGCAATATTTTATGGACAGAATGTCATTGAATATATACTATGTCCTGAGTTGATATCACTGTCATTTAATTGGCTGCACACCATTCTCCATGGGGTTGTACTACTGGAACCAGGAACCCCAGACCTAGCAGGACTATGTGCTTATAAGAATTCTTGGTTCTAGAAAACTAGCTCCGATTAGCTTATTCAAAAACAAGAGCTTATTACTTTAGTTCTCACAGGCAGCAGCTGGACCCAGGAATTGAAGATCTTTTGCATAACACCTCACAAACACATCTCATCTTGGATTCCTTCTTTATTCCCCACAGGATGAAACCTTTTCTTCTCTGATTCACATGATGAGAAGCAAGACCAAAAAAGGCCTAATGTTTACATTTTTAGAATGCAGGCAGCCACAAAAAAACTGACTTCTTTAAACCTTTCTTGTCCTAAAACTTCCACAGAAGTGTTCAGAGAAATCTGAGTGCCAGGAGCTCATATCTGGGTCAATCAGCACTGGCTAAGCAATTGTTCTTTTATTGCCTCAGCATGGGTAGGGGACTGGCCCTGGGGAATCAACCTTGGCCAGGAGAAATGGGTCATATCCCTCTGGGTTGGCTTCCATGGTGAGTGTACAGACAAGGGGAGGGATGGTTCTCAAAAAAGAAGTGCCTCATGGGTATTCACTAAGAAGCACATAAGGATCCAAAATGGGATGGAGGAGAGCCTGAGCATTTGCCAATAAAATCACTTATCTTAAGATTAGTTTCATGAGCCAGCAGGGGCACAATGTTTGGATGGATTGGCCACATGCCTCATTTTTTTTCCTTGTAATTATCAATGCTCTGAGGCCCTGTTTTGTTGTTGTTGTCTGCTCATCTCAGTGGTTGTCATAGACCCTTACACCTCATAGATGGTCAATAAAGGTTTCCCGTAATTTTGAAGGAAAAAAATAGCCTGGGAGCCCTAGTTCCTCTGTGTGTGGACCTGTGAATGTCCTGAGGTTTGTTCACAGATGACTGTCTCCTGGAGCCCCAAGGCATCTGCCGCCTCCCCTCGTGCAGAAGGGCAGCAGGCTCTACTCAAGTTTCTGGAGGCCTCTACAAGGTGCTGGGAGAAAAGGAACTATCTACAATCTTGTCATAACTTTGGCATTTATTTAGCTAGAAAGATGTCTATTTGGCTCAATATATTTTAAGTGGTTTTGAGAGCTAAGGAGCATCACTGGAGAAGTTTAGTGCACACGAAGGAGCTTCATTTTGTTGAACTGGGTGCTGGACTGTATTATCTCTAGTGTCTTTAAGCCCACCATGCCTGTGACTCTAGCTCATTTGCCTCTGATCACAACATAGGAGGTACTTTACTTTCCCTTGGACACCAGTAGCACAGGGTGGATCTCAGTTCTTCTCCACTGAGGAGCTAAGCAATGTCACCTGCATCCTTCCTTCCAGGCACTTGTGGGGAGGGCATTTCCAGAACATTGAAGAGCGAGGAGACCATCATTTTTCAGGGTTCTCTTAAGAGAAGCAAGACTTTAAACACTGCACCATGTTTTCTTCTCTTACCCTTCAATGAAAACATACTATAGATTTTTTAAAAATCAAGTGGCAGAAATATTTTGTCTACCCTCAAGATAAACTAACTGAAGACACAGTATCAGTTTCTAGAGTGGTGGGGGAGGTTTCACAAACATGTTTGTCCACAGCTCACCTGTGTGTGAGGACTGAAAAGAAGTCTGATAAGTTTCCTGAGCACTGATGGCCTTAGTACAGAGGAGAAAGTTAACAAGGAGAGAGCAGTTCATTGTTTCTTTGGAACTTGGAAGGATCATGACTTCAGTTATTCCTTATAATTGCCTTTTTAAAAAATATCTCCATTGATTTCAGAGAGAGGAAAGGAGAGAAAGGGAGAAAGATAGAAACATCAAAGATGAGACAGTCATTGATTGGCTGCCTCCTGCATGCCCCCCTTGCTGGGGATCGAGCCCCCAACCTGGACATGTGCCCTGACCAGGAATTGAAAGCTGATCCCTTGGATCCTAGGTTGACGCTCAAGAGCTGAGCCACGCCCGGCCTGGCCTTATAATTACTTGAAGAACTTCACTTTCCATTAGCATAAGCCTCCAAAGAATGTAAATGGGTAGTCAAAATTTACAAACAAAAAACAGGTATTCGTATTTTTCACAGTTTGCCTTATTGAACTGAGATGAGTTTGGAAAAGGGCTGAGATGCAGGCGCTATGAGAATCTTGGTGTGGAGGGCAGAAGTTTAGTGCCTTGCGTGGTCCCAGAGGGACACAGTCTAACTCACGGAGCCCCAACCTTGGTCTTGAGAGGCCTGTCTTCTGTGAGTCCCCACTCTGCACTTAGGGTGTTTGTTGTCCATAAAATGAAGGCTGGAGGTCTTTGACTCTGCAATTTGTGATTCTCTAGAGGCACTAATATGTGCTTCTGCTTTTTTTGAATTGAATCCAGGAAAAGAAATGAAAACAACACTGTTGATAGGAATATGTAAAATGTAATTTTATCACTAGGTCCCTCCAGGCTTTCAGGGCACACTGCCTTCTATGCACAGAGGGCAGGTGGAAGTGCAGGGTAAATTGGGCTGAGTAACAAGTGATGCACATACAAACCGAAACAAAACCTGACTACAGGAGCACAAAGGACTCACCTGGAATCCCTCTGGGCACAGACCCACCCCATCCCCAGGGCTCCACCATGAAACCAGCATCCTGAACAGAATTTAGGATTCAGTCCATGAGATCACTTTCCCAAAGCCCATTTAGGTTTGAACCTAGAAAATGTAAGAAGTTTGGTCAAGGTAGGAGAACTTACCCTTCTGAGAAAGAGCAGCTGAGGTCCAGGGAGAGAGCAGGTTTAGGAAACTGCTCAGGATGAGCCTGTGCAGGGGAACAGGGGTGCATATCAGTCACCCTCTGCCTCCCTCTCTCCTGATCCTGTCTGTTCCAGTGGGGATGCTGCCCCCTGCATCTGAGCTGCTCCATGTTTCAGCTCAGGAAAGTAGTTGGCCCTGGCTTGTGTGGCTCAGTGGGATGAGCGTCCTCAGTGCTCCCACGAGTTTCTGATCAGGGCACGTGCCCAGGGTGCCGGCTGATCCCCAGTTGGGGGCGAGCATGACACAGCTGACTGGTGTCTCTCTCGTTGATGTTTCAACCTCTCTCTCCCCCTCCCTTCCCTGTAAAATCAATGAAAGCATTTGAAAGGTATGTTTTATAAAAGGGGACAGACGTCATGAATGACCTGACCAGTTTTCTGTGCCTCCCCATCACCAGCACAGTCAGGATTAGAGTCACAGGGTCACTCCCCAGAGTGCACGGCATTGCACCCCTGTGACCCTGATGGACACTGTCCCTCAGTTTCAGACAGTAAGTTAATGGACCCAACACCTTCCACGACCCTCTTTCTCCCGAATGTTACTCACACGCTGAGCCTGCTGCTGTGTTTGCACCAGGACCAGGAGTGCTGCATGTAGGCCATTTGGTAGAGAGGTGAGTGCATGTCTACTGTAGACATGCCAAGGGTTCAGTCCAGCATCTTCAGGGTGGACTTTGGGGTCATCAGATCTTGCTTTCTAACCATAGTGTGTCACTCGGGGGCATGTCCCTGAGTGCTGGCTCAGTATGTAGCATTGTGTGATGGTTCAGGTGCACGGCCTCCTGTGCTGGCTCAGGTGCATGGCCTTGGCCAATTTGCTCAGTCTTTTTGAGCCTCAGGTTGTGTTTGCAGCAGTTGAAGTAATGGTAGAATGGGTTTTATCAGGTTTTTTTTATACTAAGTGTGCAAGAAGTTCAAATTTGGAAGTTACCTTAGTTAGTAGTATATTCTATTTATTGTAGGATTTGGAGGTTGTCCAAGGGGGCAAATATTGGGTCATCTCCAAGAGTATAACAGTCATGGTGTTTGCTGACTTAGAAATCCATTGGTGAGACGGCCCTCAGCAAGCAAGCCGTAGAGTCAGCACAGGAGGTCATGGAGAATCTGGAAGGCTGCTAGGGAAATGGGGCTCTGAGGAGACCAGATCTGATGATGGCTTAGCAAAAGTGACACCAGTAAGAAGGGGTTCTCTGCAGTAGATGTGCAGAGAAAAGAGAATCCTGGAGCCTGTGAGAGTCTAAGCTTAACAAGAACACAAGTCCCTACAAAGATGGACACCAGCACATGCCTGCAGGGCACCCAAGTTCAGAGAAACTGGGAGGAAGAGAGGACAGCCCCCAAGGAGAAATGTTCTGGAAGGAACAGTAGCTACATGAAGGAGACTTTGTCCTGAGGCCTCGCCAAGCCCTCTTGCTGCAAGGTGCTGCTTCCCATCCCTGGTCCCACTCTTTTTTTCCCCACTGTGGATGTCTCAGAGCATCACCTCTTCCCATAGCCTCGACTTTTGCCTTCTGTCACTCACTCACTTTTACTCAGGGGATGATCTTGTGCCCTGTTCTCTTTCAGGTGGCAGCTTTTGTCATTACGGCTGCATAACAGTTACCCACGTTCAGAGGTGCCAACAGCAGTCATTTAATTAGATTATTATTTTATGGGTAAGGAATTAAGGAGTAGCTCTAGGACTGGTGTCCCATCTGAGACATAGGCCTGCATGTGTTAGGATTGCCATGTAATGTGAGCCTGACTCTGTCCCAGGCAAATGTAGTGTTCCTGTGCCCCTGAGCTCTTAGAAGACCTGAGATGTCCACAAAATAGTAGAGACCAGGCTCCTTGGCCTTGGTTTTCTGCTGGACGTACCCTGTGCCATTGCTCCTTCCAGCATCTCATTTCTTTCTCATTTACAGCCATAGTCTTTGTTCTCGGTGAAGCAGAATGTGAACTAAAAGGCTTCTTCCTTGTTCCTGCTCTGCACAGATTCCTCTGCTTTCTACTTATTCTTCCACCTGCCCTCTTCCTCCTCACCTCCTCACCTCGCTGACTGGCAGATGGTCTGTCAACCTGCTGATGCACTCAGGCCTTTCCCCAGTGTCTCCATGTGCCTCTGTGCACTTGAGCGATGAATCTCATTTACCAGCTTCTCCATAAGCTCCCAGGTACTGATCTTTTTGGGTCTCCTTCTGCTGCCTTCCTCTGTTGCTAGCCCGCCTCCTGAATCTCACACAATCACAGTGAAACATTCGGCTTGAGCGTCACTGTTCCTGCCTGTGGGCGTCCACCAGGGCCCTGGTGGGACCACTTTCTCCTGACAGCATCTTCCACCCATCCCGTCCCTTCTTGGTGGGCAGGCTCAGCAGCCCGCAGGTACTTGGAATCTAGCAACAGAGAGCTTGGCAGGGACATTTCCAGGGATGATTGAGGCACACAAATGGGGTGCAGTCCTGTTACAGTACTCTTCCTGGGAAGAGTTAAGAATTTAGCACTCCTATCTAGGAAGAGTTAAGAATTTAGATCAGTAACAGGATGGGAAGCCACAAGAACCCATTCTGTGCTGTTCACAGTGCACTCAAGTCTCTAAGAACTCGTGGGAAAGGTGAGATTCATTCTAGATTCATAATAGAAAATGATGCAGGAAAATGGTCACGTGGAGAGGAGAGGGCACGAAGCCCAGAATGTGTAGGACAGGGGATGTTGGAGGAGTTTGAGGCAGTTAATTTCAAACATTGTTTTTTGGATATTGTGATGTGTGGTATTTGTCTGCTTTTAAAATACGTGATTTCCTTTTTCCCAGGCACCTGCTGCCACTATGTCTTTAAGATGCTTTAAAAAAAATTATGCATATTTTTTAAAGTATTTCAAATGTTTTCTTTTACCCCCCATTGATCGCATAAACCCTCTACCCCGACACTCAGGCTTTCATCACACTCTTGTCTGAGTCCATGGGTTATGCATATATGCATATAAGTTTTTAGCTTAATCTCTCCCCACACACCCACACACCCCCTTCTTCCCTCTGAGGTTGGTCAGCCTGTTCCTTTCTTCTGTGTCCCTGAACCAATTTTTTTTTCATTTTTTTTCTTTTTGAGATTCCACATATGAGTATGATCATGGGATGCTCCTTTTACTCTGACTGGCTTATTTCACTTAGCATAATACTCTCCAGGTCCCACCATGCTGTCTCAAAGGGTAAGGGAACTTTCTTTTTAAGTGCTGCATAGTATTTCATGGTGTAAATGTACAAGAAGATACTTGATAACATTTCAGTCTTCTGAACTTTAAAAACCTGTTTTGTGTCCTAAGTTGTGGTCTGTCTCTGAGAATGTCCATGTGCACTTGAGGAAAATGCATGTTCTGCAGCTCTGGGGAGAAATGTGTAAATGTCAGTTAATTCTTTCTGATCCAGTGTGTCATTTAGAGTCACTGTTTCCTTGTTCATTTGTTGCCTGGAAGATGTATTCAGTAAGTCAATGGGGTGTTAAAGTTTCCTACTATGACTGTATTGCTATAATCTCTCCTTTAAAGAGCTTGAGAATTTTTTTCTTCAGCCTGTGTGACTCCTTTGTTCTGAGGTGGGTCTCTTGTAGACAGCTTCTATTTGGATCTTGTTTTCTTATCCATTCACCGACCCTATGTCCTTTGATTGGAGCATTTAACCCATTTACGTTTAAAGTTATTATTAGGATGTGCTTATCTATTGCCATTTATTTCTTTGTGGGAATGTTGCTCTATTTCAACTTCTTATTACAGCAATCACTTTAACAATTATTGCAATGCTGGCTTGTTGGTGATTAACCCTTTTACCCTTTTTGGCATGGGAAACTATTTTATTTTCTATTTTGAATGATAGCCTTGCTGAATAGGGTATTGTTGGTTTCAGATCCATTTTTTTACCTTGAGTGTTTCATTACATTTCCTTCTGGCCTATAGAGTTTCTGATGAGAATCCAGCTAACAGTCTTATAGTAGCTCCTTTGTAGATAACAGATTGTTTTTCTCTTGCTGCCTTTAAGGATCTCTTTTTCCCCGGCCTGGCGTGGCTCAGTAGTTAAGCATCTACCTAGGATCCAGGCGATCAAGTTCAGTTTTGATTCCTGAACTTGTATGATATATTCTTTGAACAGATTAAAGAAGTTTTATGCTATCATTTCTTGAAAACGATTCTCTAACCCTTGCTTACTTTCACCATCTTCTGGCAGTCCTATGATGTGTATAGTATTATGTTACTTGTTGTGCCACAGCTCCCTTAAACTGTCCTCCTGGTTTTTTTTGTTTTCTTTCTTTTTGGTTCCCTGATTGAGTCACTTTTCTACCTTGTCTTCTAATTTGCTGAGCAGATCCTCAGCTTCTGCTAATCTAGTGTTTATTCCTTCCAGTGTTTTCTTATTTCTACTATGTCATTCCCAATTTTCTTTATACTTTCCTTTTTTTTTTTTCTCATTCTGTTGAGCATCCTTATGATCTAGCCTTCCAAACTCTCTATCTGATACCTTCTTATCTCCATTTCATTTATCTCTTGTTCTGGAGAATTCTTTTGTTCTTTCACTTGGGGCTTCTTTTCTTGTCTCCTCATTTTGGCTGCCCATATGGTTTTCTTTCTATGTATTAGTTAGATCCGCCATGACTCCCAGTCTTTTGGATGGTCTGTAGTGCAGGCCAATGTCAGATGCTGTTTGTGACTGGCCTTGAGAACACTCTTTGAAGCTTTCCACAATCTACAGTTTGTGGCTGATTCTGGGGAGACTGTGCGTGTTTGGAAAGACCAAGATGCATACCAAGGTCTACTGTTCCAAGCCCTGGTTCCAGAAGCAAATCAGGCAAAGATCAAAGACACCTGAGGCTGTTATTCAGTCTCTTTTTGAGCCTCAGGCTATAGAAACTTCACAGGTTGGGTGTAGAGGTTTTCCAGCATGGCAGGCAATCGCTTCAACAACCTCCCCCCCAGGCAAAAGTGGCTAGGAAGGTAAATGCCTACCTGGGAAAGATATCTGCTACAGTATGGGAGAATGACTCCCCACAGGAATCCGCATGGCTGCCCTCAGAGCTCTACCTCCAGAAGACAGCAATCCTGGACTTTCCTCACACAGCTCCAGTCCACTTTGCTCTCTGATCACTGGAGCCCAACGTGAGTGCCTACATAGGAAACTTTGTACATTGGCCCTATAAGAGTGTGCCTGCATTTCCAGCCTTATCACCCTTGCACATGAAACCCTGCTGCTTCTCACAGCCAGATATTATGTGGGCACCTTTCTAAGTTGTGGTGCCCTGGGCTGGGGAACTCAGCTTGGGGTTTAGGCCCAATAGTTCTCAGTGAGAACCCCCCAGAGATGAAACATCCTTCAGGAGTTAAAGTTGCTGCCTGTGGGAGCCCAGCCAGCACTCTCATGCATCCACAGTTTCTGCCAGTCTCTGTGTGGTCTCAGCTTTTCATCCTTGGTCATGACGGGCTCTCCAGCTAGTCTGAAGTTGAATATTCAGGATGGTTTTTCTGTATTTTAGATGTAATCTCACTTTGGTTTTGGGAGAGTGTGTGTAGCTTCCACTCAACCCTCCACCATCTTTGAATGCCTGAGATACCTTCTGGGTAACACCATTGAAGTGCATGTTTTTGGAGGATTTTCCATCTTTGAGTTGTGTTCCCTTTTTTGTTGAAATGTGGCCTGAATGACCAGTAGCGAAGGGTGTAATATTAATTATACATTGAATTCTGAGTCCTTTTTTACTTGGAGCTTGTGAGTGCATTCATGACCACACAAAGGACATGGGTTGGGGAGGGGAACCAGGCTCAGTCATTTGTCTCCCTCTTTCCATCCCATCACCTCGCACTTTGAGGACACTGATTCTGGGACTGGAGTCAGCAGGAGATGTTGCCTGGGCTCCAGGAGGAGCCTTTGGTAATAGCCCAGGGGTTTTCATCCCATTGGCTTTCCTCTGGCATCTGTGCTGCCACCCTGTGAAGCTGCGACCCAGTGAGCTAGACACAGGGAGGAGGAAGCCCTTTGTAGTCTGAGTTGGCCATACTTCGCTAGAACTCCACCAGAATTCTTGGGTAAACTGTTTTTTACTCTATCTGCACAAGGAATGTGCTCTCACCATCTGCATGAATCATCTCCTAAAGGATTTGGAGACACACAGCTGAGCAAGCCAAAGACAAAACCCTGGTATGAGCTTGAACAGGACTGTGGGTCACACCTGAGAAAATGGGGGGGAAATCCTATGTGGACACAAGCATGCATGATTTCTTTTTTTTGGCCCACTGGTGGGCCAACCATCAGCCTTCCATGCATGTTGTTGAATAAACCAGTGGAGTTTTTCGAAAAGGGAAGATAGCTTGCAAGATATGGACCTTAGAAAAGCCATCAGTATTCTCTGTGCCTGCTCTGACCTGCTGCCAGGTGTGTGCAGGTTCCAGATTGTATCCAATTGGTGGGCATGAGGGGGGCTTTCAGTGCAAGGAGCTCAGGAAAGAAAGAGACAGACAGCAACAGAGATGTAGACATATACAGAGAGATACACACACACAGAGGAAAAGACCCACAAACTGTGAAACTGGGCTGGGGAAGGACTCACAGGCATAGAGAAGAGGAGGACAGTTGGGAAAGGGCAGCTCATGTAAATTTCAGAAGGGCCATGTCACCTAACCAAGGCCATTGGCCACAGATGTGAGAAGGAAGAGAAGCATCTTTCCTGCCTGTTGTAGGGGGTCTGTGCCCTGTTTCCAGTGTGGAGCTTCTATCCTGAGAAAAAGACTCAGCGCTGGAAAGAAAGGAAGTCAGGTAGGTACACAGGGATGCAGTAAGGAGACAAAGGCTAGTAGGGGCTGGGAGCCCCATGACAACTAAATCGTCAGGTATGTACCCCACTGAACATGGGTAAAACCTGAGTATGTACTTATAAGAGCTCAGAGCCAGAGTGTGAACCTCGCTTACTATGTTCCTTCAGATCATAAACATTTGGAGAACAGACACTCCTGAGCTTGCAGCCTTCTGAGCATTTGTCCACTGTTTTTTCCCCTCCCCCACCTATTCCTCTCTTCTTACCACTTTCTGAAAAAAATAGAAAAATTAAAAATGTCTACCGGAGAGGATTAACAAAAACAAAGGACTAGTGTCTCCAAAGTGAGTCAATCAAAGGTCTCATTCCTGCTAGTAATTTGTCTCTCTAGTCCCCAAACGGAAGTGAATTACCTTTGAAAATGCCCTCAAAGGACTGGAGGAGAAGCCTGGTTTAGTGTTTTTTATTCACTAATCCTTACCAGAGGTTACTTTTTCCATTACTTTTCAGAGAGAGTCAAAGGGAGAGAGAGAGTAACATCCATGTGAGATCGGTTGCCTTCAGCATGTGCTCTGACTGGGTCTGGGGTTTGAGCCTACAAGGGAGGTATGTGCCATGGGCCAGAATCAAACCGGGTACCCTTCAGGCCCCCGTGAAGTGCTCTGAACACTAAGCCAAATCGCAAGCAAGCAAGGATTCATGTCTTAATGGCAGAGTGCTGCATTTGGGCATTGGTCGTGGGGTGCGCACAGCATTGCCCGGGGCTGTCAGGCACATGTGGCTGGGATGAGGGGGGCTTTGTGAATCTCATCGTGGTCAGTTGATGGCTCGGGACATGTTACACACACTGCTTTGTCAGCTGACTATGGGATTGGTCAAGAGTCAAATTAAGGAATTGTAGGGTTCAGGCAGGGATGGGGCGCACCCTGAAATGTTTTCTGGGGTCCCCACTGCCCCACCCCCTATGTTTAGAGGCACCAAGAAAGTGTCTCCATCAGATCTAAACTGCCTTTTTTCCTGTCTGTGTCCCGACTCCACTTTGCAGACAGCTGGCTCCATGGAGGAGAAGCTGGGAGGAAGGAAAGAAAGTTTGTCTTGGACCCAAGCCCTGCTTCCATAGTCCTTTTGCTCAGTGTGTGAGGAATCCCATGGCCTGAGGGCTCAAGCCTCTTCTCTGCAAGGTGGAAACTCCAGTGCTTGCTCTCTGGGGTTACCAGGGTTAATGAACTTGGTGCCATACAGGCCATGGGGGCACTTCCTGGTCATTAATAATATGTATATATGTGTGTATAAGCCTATTTGTGTGTAGATGGATAGATACACATATGCAGATTTGGTAGGTACAGACAGATACATACATACATACATTTGTAAATATATGGATGTACATATATGTATATATCTACGCATCTGTCTATCATCTCTCTCTCTCTACCTGTCTATCTAACTGGAACCAACTTAAACATCCATCAACAGGCGGATGGAGAAATAAGCTGTTTAATATCCATACAATAGGATGCTTCTCAGCATCAAAAAGGGATAACTATTGATACATGCAACACCATGGATGAATCTCAAAATAATTATGCCAGCCAAAAATAAGTACATACTTTATAATTTGACTTATGCAAAATTCTAGAATATACAGTGTAATATATAATCAGAGTAAGGCATGCGATTATCCTGTTCTTTTTATTGGCAGCATTTAGCAAAGTGTCTTGCATCTGCTGAATGCTCAAAAAATATTCACCAAAAGAATGAATTAACAAGTTGTCACTTTTGGACATAAAATTGCACCCAATTCTTTAGATATGGACTATCCTTTGAAAAATTCTAATATCCTTCGTTTGAGATTTTATATTTCTGTCAATGCAACCCAAGATTTTGTTAATATTTTACATCATACTTTTTAATTTATGTCCAACTTACCCACTTACATTTAGTGCCAATTTACATCTTGAATTTGTGGCCAACTAACTTCTTAAATATCTTTTAAATGGGCTGCTCTGAGCTATTTTCTTGTCTCATCTCCTGCAGCAGAATTTGGAAACTGAAGTGTGTGATTGATGGGTATTAGAGCACTGGGGTTTAGCACATTGCTTGGCACACAGTAGGCATTTCCATTATTTGTGGACATAATGGTTTTACAAAATAGTTTTTTTTGTGCTGTTATTGCATGTTTGAATTTTACACCAAGACTCATTGTAAATTGCTAAGCATCATGACCATACAGTAACAAGCTTCCCTCCCTCCCTCCCTCCCTGCCTCCCTCCCTCCCTCCCTCCCTCCCTGCCTCCCTCCCTCCCTCCATCCCTCTCCCTCTCCCTCTCTTCCCTCATTCACCAAGCACTTATTGATACCCTGTTCTGTGTTAGATGTTATCACACAAAGTTGAGCCCCTGCCCCCGCTGCCAAAGAACTGGCAAGAAGACAGATGTATAAGTAATTATAGTGTAATCAGGAACGTAATTCTTCTGATAAAGGAACCAGGAGGTGCTTAAAGAGAAGTGTAAAGATAGGCATGGGTACCTTTCATGACCACCATCGTTCTCTTTGCTTCCTTTGCCATTTCCCATCCTCGCACTTCTTCAGGTGGCAGCCATGGCTTTGATTCCAGGAGAAACAGCTTGCAGGTCCCCAGGCTCTGGGCACTGGGGCTGGGGGTGTAGAATTAATCACACTGAGCAAACACTCTCACTTAAAATCATTTCAAATCAACTATCAGATAACAGATAAGTTAAATAAACTGGTTTCAGTAAGTGGTGCATATAAAGTAAGAAATACAACAGGAAGCAAGAGGTTGTGAAACACTCACCGTGCTTAAGATGCCATCTGTCCATCAAGGATTTTAAGGGTTAATGTCGTTGGAGGTCTCCTTTGAATCAGACACCTTATTTCTAGCTCAGATAGCTTTCTCTTGCTGGTATTACCTGCCTATTGCTGTTATTCTGAGGCTTCAGCCATCATAGTATGACAATGCTGATGGCTTTAAGCTTTTAAATCTTTAATCACTCCAATTCCTGTACATTGGTTCTTGTTACTTAAGTCGGCGCCACACTTCTCAGGAATAGAGCTTTGAAATAAAGATGTGTCTGTGTCTTCTCTTCCCCTGTGGTTTACCTAAAACAAACCCCAAAGAACATAGACCTGGAAACCACAAACTTCTTATTTCCTCCAAAATTTTTCTTTGTGTGATCGAGACAGATCCTGTGTTGTGGTTTTTGTAGCGTGGCTGCTGTCTGCCTTTTCCCACCTTATTTCTTAGTAAATAGAAAAGTTGTTCTAGCCCATTCTTCCTGGCTCACACAATGCTAAAAACAAACAAACAAACAAACAAAAAACAGTAATAACAGCTAACCTTTTGAGCATTTACTGTGTGAGAAGCCTGGGCTGAGTGCCTTGCATGCATTATGTGATTGAATCCCTATGTAGGTTGTCTGTACCAGACTCCCAGCCTCTGCCCTTAGAGATTGCAAACCGGTAGCTCTGACATGGGACTATGCAGTTTTGGATAGTTTTAAGAAAGGGAGTAACTTAACGTTACAGTTTTTAACACACATGCTAGATTATTCTGATGGAAGATGCTAACACTGCACTTGGAGAAGCAATAGAGTATATGTACTGTAATTGATAAATTGCTGGGATTGAAACAAGAGCATTGGTCTGCCAGTAACTATGTCCTACCAGTTGGATGGGTGAGGTGATATTGGTAAATCAGACGAGGCTTACTGGTGGAGGTGAGGTAGAGTGGTTAAGAACAGGACTCGGAAGCCAGGTATCCTCCGTTCCCATTTTGGCTCTGCCATTTGCTAGTTCTGTGACCTTAAGTCAATTAGCCTCTCTGTGCCTCAGTTTCCCTACATGTAAAGTGGGGATATAAATAGCACTTGACTTATATGGTCATTGGAAGAATTGAATGAGCTAATACCTGTCATTTGCTTAGAATATTGCCTGACCCACTGTAAGTTCTATTAATTATTTCTTCTCATTATATTGTTGTTATTTGAAGGTATATCTTTGCACTGAAGCTTGGAAAAAGAGAAGTCCACCAGGTGAATTGCCAGACGTGGTACAAGCAGGCAGCACCCCCAGCAGAGCAGACACGTGCAAAAGCACAGAGATCACAAACAGCCTTATGTTGCCGGAGCAGACAGTCTAGGATGTGAGGCTAGGGGAGTGGGCAGGGTCAGGTCCTGAGGCCCTGGGTTTGCACTGTGGATTTGGAAGTGATGGAGAACCTTCACAGGAGCACCAGAGAGAGATGTTTTTGATGACTCTGGTGAATCTGTGGAACTTGGGTTTGAGGAAAATAAGATGACAGGCAGGGTGACTAGTGAGGAAGACCTGCAGGGATCCAGGTGACAGATGGTGAAGAGATGGAACTCGGACACCAGTGAAAGGTAGTTGAGAGGATATTTCAGAAGTGAAGGGAGATACAATAGACAGGTCTCACTTTCATGAGGACAGGTTAAGAAGAGAGAGACAAAGGCCAGGTTTCTGTCTGGGGAACTGTGTGAACAGCAATGCCACCAACTTACATAAAGCACAAGGGAGTGTTTGTAGATCAGTTCAGTTTGGGGATGTGGAGTCTGTGGTACCACAGAAGCCCACACAGAGATATTTCCAGGCAGTTGGGGCATTAGGGTCTCAAGTTTGAGGCTCTGGTTCAGTTGGAACCTTGGACCACAGAACCCAACACGCATTAAAGTGCTGGTGCACTGAAAGGAATGCTACAGACACGAGACATTCCCAGCAGTGCTGTCCTATTCCTGCAGTTTTCAGCAATAAGCAGTTTACGTTAAAATAGAAACAACTCCAATAAAAATTTCCTACAAAGAACAATACACTCGTCCTCCAGCTTATTAGGAGGATTTCTGAAGAGAAGACACTATGAAGTGACATGCATTTAAAGCCTAGGCTTCCAAAGGACATTTTCAGACAGGCCATACTCGTTTTTGGTTGATTACAAACTAAGTAGGTAAGCCAGCAGGAGAGGCCTCCTTTGGGTAAAATTTCCATTTGCTGTGGGCTGCGGGAGGATTACTTATACCTAAGGCTTTTTAGATAACACATAAGATACCATGGAAGAGGCATTTGTATAGATCTCCAGAATACCAGACTTAGAAGCAACCTGATTTTATGTTATATGTGAAAAGCCCCCACAGCAAATACATGGTTTGCAGTCGTGGGCTTCTCCAATGTTCCGTGCAGACTCTCCTCAACATTGGAAGATGTGTATTTGCACCCTCTTAATTCTTTCATTCCTCTAACTGCCTGCCTTAAAGCTAAAGAAGACATAAAACATGGATAAGTGTAGCACTACCAGGATGGACGTGCCAGCTTGGGGGGTCTCAGTGACATGGCACACTGCTTTCAGACTGTCCAATGAAGATTGGCTAGGAAGTTCTGTTGGATTAAAGTTTTTCCGTATTTAAAAGACAAGTGTCACATCCTCCTGCACAACCCTTCTTTTCCCAAATGTGATCTGTTACAGCTGTGGAGGTAGCACAAGCATCAGGTGGTATAGGAGCAGTAGAATATCAATAGGAGTTGGTAGGAGTGGAGGTAATGAGGGCAGTGCTCACGATGGTGAGAATGATGGTGTGTATTTATTAAGTGCTTTCTATAAGCCAGACTCTGTGCACCTTAGAGGCTGTGTGAACGTACAACTGAGCCCTGGCTGGTGTGGCTCAGTGGGCTAGAGCATCATCGCACACACCAAAAGGTTGCAGATTCGATTCCCGGTCAGGGCACATACCTAGGCTGTGGGTTCTATTCCAGGTAGGGGAGTGTTCAGGAGGCAGCCAACCGATGTTTCTCTCTCACATCACTGTCTCTCTCTCTCCCTTCCTCTCTCTCTCAAATCAATAAGCATGTCTCCTGGAGAGGATTTTTTTTAAGTATAATTGAAAACTTTAATGCTCAAGTTCAGATTTCTGGGAATTATTTCAGTGCCAGCATTTTCTAGCTACATGACTTTGAGAAAATACACAAACTCTTGAAGTCTCAATTTCCACATCAGTGAAAATAAAAAAAATAAAAGTGTCTCCATGAAAGGGATTTAGACTAAAATAAAATAAAGTGTAGAAAGTACCTGGCAAAGTTTATAATCCTGACTCTGTGAAAGAGGCTTGGTTATTAATCTCATTTTCAGGATTAAGAAACTGAGAGTCGGAAGGTAAAGTGGTCCACAAGTTTGCCTTATGGTAGAGATGGAATTTAAATCCAGGTACATTTGACCCCTAAGTTGCCTCATAACCATGGTATACATTTTATTTGAATAAATGACTTCATGCTTGAATCTTGAAAATTGCTTCTTAAATCTGGAACATCTTATTTAGGCATATTTGCACTAGTTATCCAAGGACAGTTTTCTACACATAGAATGTTCCGTTTCTGAGTCCTCTGGAGTTGTTCAGCGAGATGCCTTTGTTGTAAGCATTCGATCATGGGTGACCGTCCTTTCCCAGGAAAATGACAGTTTACAAAAGGAGCACTTTTAGCATGCAAGACTGAAGACTAGACAAAGTAGAATAACAGAAGACAGATCCAGGATAAAAAATACTGTTGTTAGAACAGTGTATACCACTGTAAATCTGACCACTTCTTTTTCATGCACTAGTGCATTGAGGTTGCCCACAGTTGGATCCTGCTTTCCATGGTCACATAATTACAGCCTTCCCTACGGACTGACAACAGGGGACAATTAGCTGACTCTTAGCTTCCCTGGTATCCCTGTGACTCTGACTCTTACCCCTGAGCTAAGAGAATATTAGTCAACTTCAAGGAGTTTTCTTTATATTACTTTTCCATAAGCTGATTTAGAAGCCAACTTGTGGTTTGTGATAAGAATGTTGAAAATATAACTAGGATGTTACATTCAACTCCATAAATAAAAGATGGCTTCAGTGGAATTATAATGGGTGGCTTTCATTTTATACCATTTTAAGTTCCAAGGACTTTAACAAGGGGGTTGTTAAAAGTAAATGCTGCTTTATTACACATTGCGAAGCAGCAGCAGTTAAGGCATTGTCTATGTAACTAAGCTTCCAATCCATAGACGACATCCAAGTGTCTGCAGTGGATAGAAAAGTAAAGCCAATGATGGACCCAGAACCACTATCTTTCATAGAAAAATATCCCTCTCAGACATCTAAGAAAAACCTCGACCAACAAACTTAAATGTGAATCATAGAAATGCTGTGAGATATGTATTTTTGTAAGTGGCCTACTGCCATTTAAAACATTCTTGGTGAAAGATGAGTAGAAAAGCTAGGGCTGGAGCCCAAGTGTTTGACTATTGGTCTACTCATCTTTGGGGGTCAGAGTTTGATTAAAGAAATCAAGACTCTACAAAAACCTATAATCCATAAGGTGTCTTTTCATTATTCTTATTCCCTAATTAACTTCTTCCTTGATTTTGTTCTTGGAGCAATTTATAGGACCCTAAAATATAAGAGGCACATCAATACAGTGGCTATAGGCTTGACCCAGATTCTGAAGCATGACACTGTCTAGCTTTGTGACATAAAATGAGGTATCAATCTCTCAAAGTGTTGTTCCACTCAGGGGTATTTGACAGTGAAGGAAAGACAGGTCCAAAGTTCCTCTCTGCTGTTGATTGTGGCGACAGTGATGAATTCCTTTGTATAGTGTGTTAGGATAATTTGTTATGTATGCCTGTCCCATTAGACAGTGAACGAAAGTAAGTGTGAATTGGATTCATGCCCTGGCCCCAGGGACTGATCCAGCCTGGCTGTCTTGGAGGCAAATAATACATGTGGGACTATAGTGAATGAATTGGAGCCTAAGAGTGTCAAAACTCACCTTGTAACTTACTAGTTATGCTGCTGTTCTGCACTGAGGAAGTCACTCCCCCTCTTGGTTTGTCCACTTGTCCAGGTAGAGGGAGGAGGTCTCCTAAATGCCCTTTGGAGATGCTGTAAGAGAGCATTTACCATTTCATGGCAATACATACCTTCATTTGTGAGAGATTAATACTCAATATCAATGAAATATATAACCTTCCATTTCACCACTTTTTTGTAGTTCCCAAGTGCTTACCAGCACACACCTAGTAAACCTACCTCTAGGTCAGAGGAGGGCCCTAATTAGAAGAGGCATTGTGAGCAGTAAGAGAAATAATTGAGGCACTTAACTGCACCAAGCCCCAACCTTCATCTATTACTTTCTAAGTAGTTAAATATTTTAGGTGATAATCAATTTTGTCTTTGCTTGAATAATATGGATTTTTAAAAATCCTCACCTGAGGATGTTTTTATTGATTTTGAGAGAAAGAGAGAGAGAGAGAGAAAAGGAAACATCTATGTGAGAGAAACATCAATTTGTTGCCTCCCATAAGCGCCCCGGCCAGGGATCAAACCTGCAACCTAGGTACTGGGAATCTAACCTGCAACCTTTTGGAGTACAGGATGACGCTCCAGCCAATGAGCAACCTTGCCGGGAAAATTATCTGAATTTTAATTGCCCATTTCCTATACATCTTATGTGAAAATTATTAAAAATAATATTATACATCAAAAGGTCTGGATATAAATACACCAAAATGATCATTATGTGTGAGGAGTGAGATTATAAGTGATTTTTTTGGTCTTTCCTATTGGAAACTTCCTTAAGTGTAGGCTCATTTAGTGGCGTGGATTCAACTTACACAGATTGGGGCAACTGCATGGGTGCTGATGGCCCCAGGCCGCAGGGCTCTCTGGAGCATCTGTGGCTCCTGAAGAGGGAGGTGAAGGGAAAGCCAACCTACGAAACTCAATCATGGTTCTCCCTCTATTGCGGCGACTACAGGCTTCTAGCACTGTGTGTCTTGGCTTCTGCTGCTGTGCTTTTTTGCTACTGGTCCATGGTTAATCAGCCTTCATGCGATCTTTGCTCTGTATTTTCCTCTCTCAGCTTGTGCTTTCTCAAGGTTGCTACCTTTTCATAAATGCAGCTCACTCACCAAAACAGAGTTCCTTACCAAGTGGTGAACCTGGCCCTGAAGGTCAACACCATCCTGACCCTCAGAAGACACTGAAGGTCAACACCATCCTGACCCTCAGAAGAGAGTGAAGGTCAGCACCATCCTGAACCTCAGAAGAGAGTGAAGCACCAGGTAACTGCTTTCTGTGGGGTGTGGAAGTAGGTTTCCCTTGTTTTTAGCTTTTATCCATTCTAAAGTGTGCATCTACCTATTCCGGTAACGCAAGGGTCTGTCACATATTTAGAATTCACTAGAATTTTTGGTCACTAAGAGACTAGGAAAAAGGATTATTACAGTTTTACATATTCTGTGGTTTGAGTCAGTTTCGACGAGCTGCCCCGGGGGAGGAGTTCACTGTGCTGCAGAAGCACCTTCCCGAGGCTGTTTCCCTGTTTTCTTTCCACGGCTGCGGGGTTGAAACAGTGCACAGACATCCCCACGGAACAGATGTGTCCAACCCAGGCAGTGCCGGCCGCAGATCCTGAACTTTGGGTGTGAAGCTGAGCCTTCATTCTGGCATCAGAGAAAACCACCCTCGAGACGGTCTGAAATGCACAATTGTCCCTGCTCCTTGAAGGAATTTTCTCTGTTCCCAAGAGGCACAGCCCATGTATAAATAAGAAAATGGCCTGTCATTAACCAAGACATGTGGACGTGTAGGATTCCTTGGTGCTGTGATTTGATGGTGGTGCAGAGTGAAGACCTCCTAAGGTCACTTCCTGTCCTTTCCCAGTGTCGGTGGTCACCAGCACTTCAAAATGTAGCCCAGGTTAACAGGGAGGGCCTGAGCCCGGCCAGGTGGCATAGCTGTGTATTGCCCTGGGTAAGTTGGGAGCTTCTTGGAGGGGCCAGTTGGTTTTGGGGTACTCCGTTACAGCTTGCAGAGCTCCTCCTTCTCTGTGCCCCTTCATTTCAGCTTAGAGGTCTCCTCTGCCTGGTTGTTGTAGGTGTGCCTGATTATTGTGTTGAAAGAGCATTCTTGCTTCTCATTTTCACTCACCTTTAATTTTAATATATGTTTTAATTGATTTCAGAGAGAGAAGGAGAGGGAGAGAGAAAGAGAAATATCAATGATAAGAGAATCATTGATCAGCTGCCTCCTGCACGTCCCCTACTGGGGATCAAGCCTGCAACCCAGCATGTGCCCTGACTGTAATTGGACCTCTATCTCCTGGATCCTAGGTCGATGCTCAACCCTTGAGCCATGCTGGCAGGGCATCATTTTCCCTATTCTTAAGTCATAAGGTCAGCCAACTGTAAAAAATCATTTGGCTACAATTCTTTTTATGATTTCTAAATTCACATCTGAATTATTGTTTTTTGTGTTTTTTTTAAAGTCTTAGTAATGAGAATGTGAGAAAGGGAAGATATGCCATTATTTACTTTTAATTTGGCTTAAAGAGTGATGGTAGCTTGTTGCAAGTTGTAATGATTTTAAAGCTCTTAGACCTGTGGCCACATAGCCTATTGTGATATAAATACATTTTCCCAAACAGAGGCCTGGTGAAGAGGAATTCTTTGATATTATCAGACAACAAAATACTTTAGTTAGTGTTTTCTTAAAAGATGTATAAAAAGAACTTTCACCTTGATCAGGACAATTGAGGTTAACATGAGGTGTTAGAGCATTCTTTCCCTTGTAAGATCATCATTTTATCAAAATAAAAAGGGTCTTCAACAAGACATCCCACAAATCCCAAGATAATAATTACATTCTTGGAACTGGAAATTTTGTATATATTTACAGACATTTTAGAGTTGGGCATTTGTGGCTTTTTGCACACTATGAAATATTTATGTATTGTTCAAATAACCTTCTTAGTTACCATTGGATACCTACTGTCAGACAGGAATTGCATTTAGAAAGGAATTGAGTCTAAGTTGCAAAATCCACAAAGGTCTCATTCCCAGATATTTTAGTCGAAATCTTTCTGCAACAACAGTTGAAAATGCTGGGAAACAGATGTTCATTTGCCTTAGAGGGTTTTTTGTTATTTGTGGTAATGAATGAAAATAATTACTCTCATTTTAAATTTCATTTAGATGATACGAGGTTGTCAATAAAATTTGCCTATCTATACTAAATTTTTTTAAAACAGTAATTTGTAAAAATTTATTTTCAATTACAGTTGGCATGCAATTACATTAGTTTGAGGTGTAGGACTTACTTATTAGACATTTACATATATTACTGAGTGACCGCCCTGATAAGTCTAGTATCCATCTGATCCCCTATAGTTATTATAGTATTATTGACAATATTCTCTAGGTTGTAGTTTATGTCCACATGACTATTTTTGTACTTTTTAATTTCTTTCATCTTTTTCATCCATCTGCCCCAAACCCTTCCCATTTGGCAACCATCAATTTGTTCTCTATGAGTTTGTTTCTGTTTCATTTGTTTGTTTATTTTGTTCTTTAGATTCCACATATGAGTGAAATCACATGGCATTTCTCTTTCTCTGTTTGACTTACTTCACTTAGCATAATTGCCATTAGGTCTATCCATGCTGTCACAATTGGTCAGATTTCATTCTTTTCATGGCTCAGTAATATTGCATTGTATGTATGTACCACCTTTTCTTTATCCATTCATCTTTTGATGGACACTTAGGATGCTTCCATATCTTGGCCATTTTAAATAATGTTGCAATGAACATAGTTGCATATATTTTTTTGAATTACTGTTTTGGATTTCTTTAGATAAATACCCAGAAGTTGAATTGCTGCATCATATGGTAGTTTTATTTTAATTTTTTGATGAACCTCCATATAGTTTTCATATATATAAATATATAATATTAATTCTTTATCCTATGTATCATTGGTAAAAATCTCCTTATCTTCGCCCATTCATTATGTAGTCTTCACCTTGTGGATGGTTTCCTTTACTGTGTACATGATGTTCCTACTTTTGTCTTTTAACCTTTGTACTACCTTTATAGTTGTTTGATCCAATGCTTTTACTACGTGTTTGCCTTTCCCAGTGAGAATTTTTGCTTTCCCATATTTTCTTATTCCTATTTTTCATCTCTGTTTCTATATTAAAAGTCCCTTTAATATTTCTTGTAATACTGATTAAGTGATGGTAAACTCCTTCAGCTAAGTCTTGTCTGAGAAACTCATTACTTCCCTGATTCTAAATAATACCTTTGCTGGGTAGATTGATTTTGGTTGTAAGTTTTTTCATCATCTTGAATTTTCTGTCCCAATCCCTTCTGGCGCCTGCAAAATTTAGAAATTTTGTTGAGATATCAGCTGACAATCTTATAGGAGATTCCCTGTAGGTAACTAACTGCTGCTTTTAAGATCCTCTCTTTGTCTTTAACCTTTTGCATTTGAATTATGATTTTTTTGGTGTGGGTCTCTTTGAGTTTATCTTGGTTCAGCCTCTTTTTGCTTCCTGAACTTGTATGTCTATTTCCTTCATGAGATAGGGAAGTTTTCAATAATTATTTTTTCAAATGGGTTTTTTATCCCTTGTTCTCTCTTTTCCCTGTGGTACCCCTATGATGGGATAATTGGTGCACTTGATATTGTCAGACAGGTCCCTGTAACTATCCTTACTTTCTTTTATTCCTTTTTACTGTTCCTGCTGGTTCTTTCCCACTACTTTGTCTTCCAGATCACTGCTTTGATCCTCTGATTTTTCTGATTTGTTGTTGAGTGTTGCTAACATATTTTTATGGCAGTGTTTCTTTTTATTCTTCCTTTCTGACTGGTCCTGTTTTTTGTTCTCTCATTTTTTGTGTGTTTTCTCTTTGTTGAAGTTCTCGATGAATTCATATACTCTTCCTATAAGTTGATTGAACATCTTTTAGCCAGTATTTTGAACTCTGTACCTGGTAGTTTGCTTGTTCCCACTTCATTTAGATCTTTTTTCTGGGGTTTGTCTTGTGCTTTCATTTGGGACATGTTTCTTTGTCTTCTTCTTTGGGCTGACTCCCTGTGCTTGTTGCTATGCATTAGATATATTTGTTTCATTTCCCAGTCTTGACAGATTGGTCTTATGTAGAAGATTTCCTGTGGGATCCCATGGTTCAGCCTCTTTTGGTTACCTGAGCCAGATGCTCCAGGGATATCTCCTACGCGGGTTGTGTGCCTTCCTATTGTAGTTGAGCCTCAAATGTTGGCATACTGGTGAGTGGGGTTGAACCTCAGGCTGACTGGCTGTGAGCATTGAGTATGACTATAACAGATAAGCTGTTGGGCAGGGGCTGACCCTATAGAGCAGGAGTCATTTTCGTGGGGCTCTGGTGCCAGATGAGTCTGCCCTTCACGTGTGTCATTTGTGGAGCTGGTTGGGTGGTATTCTGGTTGTAGTCTGAAGCTGGATATGAGATACATTGGGTTTACAGCCTCTTGGGAGGGATTCTCATGCAGGATACGGTCAGCTGCCACTTGTGTCAGCCTTGAGGCCTTTTGTAGGAGCTACCAAGTATTCTGAAGTTGGTGGCTGGTTGTGCTGGTCTTAGAGGTGCATGAGAAAGCCTACATTGTGAGCCATGGCCAGCTGCCACTTGTGTTTGCCTTGGAATCCTTTGGTTGGCACCATGATGAGAGTTGAAGCCAGGTTGTACTTGTGCTGTGCTTGTGACAACTTAGTTTAAGCTAAATCCCCAGCCAACACAGGCCACCTCTCAGACAAGGCTTGGGTCCACCTCATGGGAGTTGTAATGCAAGTTGAGACCTGTTGCTGCATGTGCTGGGCTTTGGTCTACTTAACAAGAGCTGCAAGGCACCCCAAGGCTAGCTGCTGCTTGCTTGGCTCTGTACTCTTTCAAAAGATTTTTAGAAAGCCCACAGCATGAAACAAAGCAGGCTGCTTGTATGGAGGAGCTACTAGAGGAGGCTCAGGTTGGGCAGGTGAGTTGGGTGGGGTAGGGTCTCAGGGACTATGCAAGACAGGGTGAATGATATTAGCATGGTTAATCCAGATCTCTTAGTTGGTGCCTGCCTGCTCCTGGTTGGCTGGGTAGGAGGAGAGTTCAACAAAAGAGCAATAGTGTTAGCCACAATTTCTATTCCTGGAGAAAGTTGTCCTGATCCAGGCCTTTCCAGCTCTCACCTTGAATTTAGTCAGTTTAGTTCCTCCCCATGTGTCCTTGGTTCTGAACAAGTTGCTGGCCTGGTGCAGGAGCTTACAGCAAGTGATTTTGTGAGCAACAGAGCCTGTGCTTGGACCCTTTGAGAGCAGTGCATCAATCTTTAGCAGCCCTTCTCTTTCTCAGTCATGTTCCCTGCTGGTTTTCACAGCCAGATGCTATAGAGACTCCTTTTCCAAACACTGATGCCCTGTGTTGAGGAACTTTTTGTGAGGCTGGGACTCCTTGTTCATCAGGGGGAGGTCTCTGCAGCCAAGATATTCCTCCTGTTTCTTAATCACCACACCATGGGACCTATCCATTCTGCCTCTCCACCCCTCCTACCAGTCTCCATTTGGCTTCTTCTTTATATCCTTAGTATAAGAAATCTGTTCAGCTAGTCTTCAGGTGGTTCTCATTAACAGTTGCTCTATAATTTAGTTGTAATTTTGATGTGGTTGTGGGAGGAGGTGAGCATAGAGTTTATGTATTCTGCCATCTTGACCGAAAATCTTTAAAACAATTATTAATGTTACACAAATAATCCACTTAAACACAAATAGAGAAACATTGATCATCTACCCCCTGCATGGCCCCTACTAGGGATTGAGCCTGCAACCTGGGCAGGTGCCCTGATTGGGAATTGAACCATCCACCTCTCAGGGCATGGAACATCACTTAACCAACTGAGCCACATTGGCCAGGACCATTCTGTATTTAAAACATAGTGTTATATTAAACAAAAACTTTTTATAACTTCTTTTCATGATGAAGCAACATACTTGAAATGTATTCCATCTCAGTAAATATATTTCTACTTCACAGAAATTTCACTTCATTGCATAAGTTTTCCATAAATTATATATTTAAATTCTTACTATTTGGAATTTATATTTCTAATTTTGGTCTATTATAAACATTTCTGTGATATAGGGCATTCATTTGTTCAATAAGTCACTAGTAAGCTCATACTATGTCCTAACTCATAGGTATAGCAATGTTAGACACAGCTCATGGTTCTGTTTTTCAATGCTTCCATGTTAAATAAATGAAAGGCCATTTAAACTTACTTTAGAGTAAAAATATTTGTTTTTGTTGAGACAGTCTTTATCACCATTTAGGATTATTTGTGGTTATTATTTCCCCAAGTCATTACAAGATTTTATATAAATAACACTCTAATACAGACTTGGAACTAATGATATGTACACTCAGAGCAATGTAGCTTTATATTAATTTAACTGAAAAATTACATAGAAATTATATTACCTGACTCCCTCTAAAGCCAGAGTGAACTGATAATATCAGCAAATAGACAACATTTATCTTTCCATTGATTTTGATTTATTGATTGGTTATTTGTGGTTCTGACACATACAGAAGTTTCTATTTATAGCCACCAGCAGATGAAGGCAGGGTGCTCTCCTGTATGAGGCACTGACCAGGAGCTAGGAATCCTCAATATAAAATTGAATTCAATTACCTATTAGCTACGTGAACTTTAGAAGTCATCAGATATTCCTAAGCTTCAGTTTCCTGAACTATAAAATGAAAATATATTACTATATCAGTTCTCAGTTTCTATCATTCTAACAATTCTTAGCCTGTGGGATTTTCATTTTTTCTACTGGAAGTCACCTCCGAAATGCTCTGGGACCCTATTCTAAATATTGATTCGATATATCAGAACTAAGCTAATAGATGTGGATAACAAAATAATAAATACAATGAGAGCTTTGAGCCATGGAGTAATTTGATATATAAACATTTGAAAGATTAATATTATTATGTGTTTGAATAGACTACAGACAGCCAAATGTGGAAGTGGAAAGACCAGATGGAAAGGAATTACAATTGACAAGGTGAGGGATTATGATGTTATCACTGGAGATGGGGTGGAATAGTCATATTCTGGCTCTATTCCAAAGGTAGAGCTGACTGAACATGCTGATATGGGGTGAGGAGGCTGAGAATTTAGGGTGACTCTACAGCTAAAGCCTGAGTGACTAGATGCATGCTGGTTGTCAGCTACTGAGATGGGGGATACTGAGGAAACAAGGGTTTTCACAGAGGTGGAGTGGAGCATGGTCCACATTTTGGTTTTGTACATGCTGTATTTGAGGTGCCTGTTGGCCATGCAGCTGGAGCTGTTCAAGTGTAGAATTGGAAACATCCACCTGAAACTCAAGAGAAGACAGAGCTGGCAATTTAAATTTGGGAATTATCAACAGTGGATAAGTGACCTAGTGCTCTAGCTGTCCCATTTGCCTCGACTGTGGAATACTCAGCTCACTACTTGATCCTTGCTCAGTGTTAGCTTGTCTTTGTGACAACCAGAGGGCAAAAATTACACCTGCTGTTCACTACTGTTTTTACCACAGCTGGCAAATATCTGGCACCAAGAGGCTGGATGAGTGAATCAATTAATCTACCACCAGCACAGGTCGTAGAAACTTGGGCTGTTAGTGGCAAGGCTACTGAAAATCGATGTCAGCAAGACCTTTGCTTCTATGAGCACAAATGTGCCCTCTTTAGAAAGATTTCTACCTAAACAACAAGCAAAATACAAGTGTTTCAGCATGTGAGAGAAACATTTCTATTCTTCAAAACAACCTAATCTGAGTTAAATATCAATTAGCCAGGGACTGAAATGTCTTGAAATCAAGTCTGGAAAAACAAGCTATTCCAGACTAGCTTTTTTCATAAAGAATACTTTTTTGGTTCTCTAATGTTATTCTAATCAGCTGGACAATCTTAGCCAAATGATTTCCCCTCTGAAATAACAATATAAGTTAATGTTTTCTGCAACTTTCCTTCTGATCACCCAGGACACCTACGGGTTCTCTCTAGGGATCATGGAACATTGATAATTGGGCATTTTAAATAGCTCGGCAGGTTATCTGAAACACATAGTCTGATAAAAGAAATATGCTCTAATGGCCAGCTCTGAGAACATGTGATATATTTTAACAACTATTTATTGAAAAGCTGACTTTTTGGACTCTGGGAAAGCTGCTTTCTATCTAGTCTCGTTTCTTCAGTGATCTCCTGAGTGCTTGGTTCCTCACAATGAGCAGCCGCTTGGGATAAAATGATGAAGCAGGTAGATATGGTACCTATTTTTATAGAGGTTATTTTTAATATAAGGAATAATAAAATATCAAATAAAAAACCAATGAATTCAATAATTACTCATTTTTATAAACTATTACAAATGAGCAAATGAATGAATAAACTGAGAAAGAGAAGCCGCCAGAACTGCCTCGTACGCACAGCTGGGCCTTGGTTTCTCATGTTGAGTGTAAAGAATTTTGCAGGACATCAACATCAGGCAAGGCCTTTTCCTGACTACTGATCAAGACAATGGCTCTGGAATCACTTTTGAACACAGACAAAACATGAACATTGTTCAAACCACACGGAGGGCAAACTGTTTCTCTGTCTTAGTTAACATGAGTGACTGCTGCTTCTTTCTTCATCAGTTTCTACTCTGCACTGTGTTCTCGCCTTCAAGTTGAGAGGTATTAAGGTGCCCATCACAGAATAACACCAGCTTCTCCACTATGTGCAATGCACAGCAAAGGCCCATTTCTTTGAACCGTCTCCCAAGTCATCTAATCCCCAATCCTATGTGAGGCCCATTTCTTTGAACCGTCTCCCAAGTCATCTAATCCCGAATCCTATGTGAACCTTTTCGTACACCCCCCATTTATAGTGTTCCCCATGGTGCGAGCTCTCCCTTCTTATAATAAGTCAATAAACCCAAGACTATCCAACTAAAAGTGTGTTACTACTGTTCTTTGACTTGAATAAAGTTTTATTGAAAGCCGGTGAAGCTCATTTGTGTATATACCATCCATGGCTACCGTTGTGCTACAACAGCAAGGTTGAGTACTTATGATAAAGATTGAATGGCAAAAAAGACGAAAATACTTACTATCTGGTCCTTTGTAGAAAAAGTCTGAGGCTTCTGCTCTAAACAATTTGTAAAAACTGAAATGTTGGTGGATGCACATTTCCATAATAATTTAGAGTTCCCTATTGGAGATTTGCCAAATAAACCAAAACTGCGCCGTATCAAAACAATTGTTGAACTCTAAAATGTTCAGCCAGTTAAGGAAACATGTTTTACTTTATTGCCACCTGGATGATCTGAAAAACCTCACAAAACAAGGTGAGGTTATCTCAATGCTGCAGCCACTCTTTAAGCAAGATTATGTTTATCAAATTTACTTACTAAAGGGAAATGGAAGGCTACAAGAACCATGGGAGTTTTATGGTAAAACTCAAAATTGAGCATTTCCTGTTTTCTTTAAATCAGAATTAAAATGGAAAAAATAAATACCAAATTTGTGTGAAATATATTTCTTCTATTATGTAAATGTCTTTAAAATTAAAAAAAGAAACCCACTCTCACCCATTCTCCATTTACAAATGTCCATTTGCTAAAGCCCATCTCCATACAGTTAGGGGGCCAAGTGATGTTTTCCTACCTTGATTAGATCATTCAATAATTTCTTTGTAAGAGGCAGAATGTCCTTTGCATTTGAGCTGCCTCCATGTGTAAACCAAGCCTCATGTCCCTGGTAGTCACAGATTAATGCCCTGAAGCCTAGTGGACAGGATATCAGAAGCATATGTTGGTTCAGGAGACAAAGGATAGCTGGGAATGCAGTTGTCACTTCTTAAATTTGGTGGGTCTAATCCAACCAACCATAGTTGTTGGTATGAAATATTGTGTCCTCAGGTATTCCATTTTTAAAAAAATAAACAAATTTTTGAGCTATAACCCACGTACCACAAATTCACCTTTTTAATGTGTACAATTCAGTGGTTTGTAGTATATTCACAGAGTTGTGTAACCATCGCCTCTATCTAATTTTAGAATGTGTTTATCAAAACATTCCAAAACGAAGGAATAAAAATAATGTCAAAGGGCAGCCCTTCTGTCCTACTCTTACATGGTAATAAAAATAAAAGTAGATTTCAAAAGGTGGCCAAGACATGGGAACAACTGAAGTGTCCTGCGGTAGAGGGCTGGATAAAGATGTGGGACATGTGCACAATGAAATACTACGCAGCCATAAGAGAAGATGAAATACTGCCATTTGTAACAACATAAATAGACCTTGGGAATACTATGCTAAAGGAAATTAGTCAGGCAGAAATAGCTAAGAACCATATGAATTCACTCATATATAAGATATAAAACTGAAACTCATAGACAGACAACAGTATGGTGGTTACCCAAGGGAAGGAGGTAGAGGGGTAGGAGAGGGCAAAGGGGTCCAAATATATGGTGACAGAAGATGGCTGGACTTTGGGTGGTAGACACACAATGCAATATACAGATGATGTATCGCAGAAATGTTCCTGTGAAACCTATATGATCTTATTAACCAATGTCACCAATAAAATTAATAAAAATAAATGAAAAACAAACAAACAATAAAAGTGTTGCTGGAACAATTTGAAATTCATATGCAAAAATTTAAACTTTACACATACCCTATATCATATACAAAAATTTCCTGGAAATACATGAGAGTAAGTGTCAAATGTATAAATATAAAACTTTGAGGAAAGTGCTGTCTGAGAGGAACCCCAATCAATGAGGATGCACGAGCCCCAAAGCTGGCCTGTCCAGGCCTGAGGTCACTAACCAGTGAGGCTGCTGAGCCCTGGAAACACACTGACTGCACACGAGAAGCTACACTCTTAACTTGATTTAACTTCAATTAATTTGAACTTAAATTTAAATAGCCACGTGTGGCTGGTGGTTATTATATTAGACATTTGAGTTTTAGAAAAATTATAAAAACAAATATTAGTAAGTAGGATTAGGCAAAGTTTCTTAAATAGGAAAAAAAGCACTAATAATTGAAGAAAAATGATAAATTTGACTTTATCAAAATTTTAAAAAGTTATGCATTTTAAAAGACACTGGTCAGAAAATGAAAAGACAATTTACTCACTGAAAGAAAATATTTACAACCAAATTTCATAAAGGACTTGTATCCAGAGTATACTTGAAAATTCTCAAAATGCAATAATAAAAAAATAAAATGGGGAATATCTCTCTCATCTAAAATAAAAAAACAAGCATGAATTAAGCTAAATATTTTACTTGGGCCCTGAATCCACAATATTTTCTTCCAATAGGTTACAAATTGTCCTGATTGTTTGAGTGTGAAAGGTTCTTCTGAATTACCACATAATCATAGTTGCTACTAATTCATCAAATGGCTTTTCAAAGATATGTCACATCTTGTATCAGACTAAAGAGCTCAGAATTCTCCCTCTTGATGAAGTTCCTCGGAGTGGCTTGATTTCAAATGATTTCTGATCCTCGGACAATAGTATCAAATAACAAAGTGTCCGATGAACACTTATTAAGAACCAAATTACCTATTTGTGCCTAACCCTGGTGGTTTGATGCTAAAAATGTATGGGTGAGGAAATACAAAGATTAACAGTGCTTGGAATTTTTTTCTAATAACAATCTGTTCCAATACTTCTCACCAAGTTTTTTAAGGATGTTGCATCAGTAAAAGTAAAGTCATCCTTGGTAGATAATTATTGTATAACTCTATGGGATGGATGCAGCAAATAGTGTATAATAGCTTGTTATTTCTGTCCTCTAAAGTGTTTATGTCATGCTGTAAAGTGTAGAAATTTGCTCAAACAGGGTTGTTTTTAAATTAACTGAATTGTAATAATGTTTTTCTAACATATCAATAGGTTCCAATCCAAGACCTAAATATATTCAAATTAGGTAACTTTTCTCTCTGGAATTTACAGTGTAATAAAGCCAATATAAGGTAGTGGAAAATATGTCCTATTTAAAGATTTTTTTTTTTAATGCAGTAGTTAAGCATTATGTACACTCTGGTCCCTGGCTATCCTGTCTACCTCTTGGGTTTGTGATGTCTCAACATTGGGTTGTTGAGTGTTGAGTTTCCTGGAAGAGCTTGCCAGACTAGACAGGAAGTGAAAACAAATTAATCTAGACAGCATAAAGCTATAGCAATTTTTAACATCTTGAGAATAGTATTGCTTATTAGATAAAGATGTAAAAGTATAGCTAAATGATATGATCAACATTCAACAGGGTATGATTTCTAAAATTTCTAAGTAGCTTTGTTGGTCTTATTATAAAAAGAATACTATGTAAAATAAAATGTTAAAAGAAGGCAAAGATGCAGAAATAGAAAAATGGTCTTCTCCCAATGTCAATTTCTCTCTGTAAACATAACTGATTTATATGTGTGTACGTAGAGATATATTTTTAGAAAACCTTTATCATGTTATATACCTACTTCTACAATTTCTCTTAATAAACACATTTATTATTAACTTTGTCCATGAAAATGCTTACAGGTCTTCTTTAAGGCAGCATATAATTAGGTTCTATGATCTGTTGTAATTTACTAGGTCAAACCTCTCAAAGAAAATGTAGATTTTCCATGTTTTTCCCTATTACAGTTCACATTTTTGTACCCAATTCTTTGCTTACTTAATGACTATTTCTTTGGATATGTTACTAGGAGCAGATTTTTTTGGTTGAAAAAATTCTATCATCTTGTGAACAAAATTGGTATTTATCAAATGACAGATTTGCAATTAAGAATAAAAAGGAAGGAAGTCAGGTTGCCATATGAAGGATGAATTAGTAAGACCATGAGTGGACTAATGACTTATACATGATATCCAGAGTTCTGTGTTCTCAGTTTTAACAATGCACTGTATTTAAAATATCTTCTATGTATGAGCATTGTGCGACATGGTTTTATGTGTTGTTTCTTCTTGTTGACTTAGTTTTATAATCAGTTATGACATTTTCAAGCAGTCTCCTCTATATGAAACAGAAATCTTTTCACATTACCTTTGAGGTCTTTTGCACAGAATACAAAGAATAATTTCAGAGAGTGGTGAATCCTATGAACAAAAATTAAATGGAGTAAAGCACAAAAGAGTTGCTGAAGGAGGAGAGCTTTAGCTGGGATGGTGAGTGAGGGCCTCTTGAAAGAGGTACCATTTGAGGAGAAATTGAATGATCCAGAAGAACCAGCCATGAGAACGACAAAGAAAACTTTTTTTTTCAGGTAAAGAAGACTATGATTACACAGAAACTGAGGCAAGAATTAATTTGGTTTATTCATATAATTAAAATTCTTCTAGCATGTCCAGAGAAAATTGCAGGAGCCAGACCATGGAATGCCTTGAAGGCCAGGGTAAAAAGTTTGTTAGAAAAATAAGGCACTCCAAGTTCAGTGGGAAGCTGTTGGAGACTTTTAAACTGGGCACACCATAATCTAATTTATGTGATTGAGTGGCTAATTTTCAATGTTTGGTGAATGGGCCAAGGAAAGCAAGGGCCAGACCAAGGAGACAGGTAGGATGGTATTGGGGTCATGCAGGTGAGAGATGATAGTGGCATCAAAGATTCAGACCAGACATTATTAAAAGAATAATAAAATAGAGAGAGGGGGGGAGAGAAAATATATGACAGGACAAATTGAAAGCATGTAAATTCATAGATTAGTAGATTATTGAAGTATATATTTGAAGATTGTACACAAGAACTTGATGATGAACTGAATGTGTAGTGGAATAAAAAGAGAAAAATTGTGGCTATCTTCCAGACTAGAAAATGAGGTTCTCAGAGTTGCACTTCTAACTGTTAACAGTTCTGGGGAGATGGGAAATTTGGAAACCAGAGCCTACTAGCAATGGAGTCCTTTGAGACCCTTTCCGCTTGGGTGTAGAATCCTGAAGAGTGGCATCCTGAGAGTAAAGATGAACCAAAAGTAAATCAGACATTGCATGGAATGTATCACATTATGGGTTGTAGTCACTCCAAAATCTGTCCCCAACACTAGAAACAATGTGATGTTGAATTGCTAGGGCTCAGATGCCAGGCTGAAACAAAATGATTATATTTCCTAAAGAAATATAGCATATTTGGAGGCCTCAAATTATTTCTACAAAGAACATTTTAAATGAAACTCCAGAACACAAAGATAAGCAGGCACATAAGAAAACAGAACATGCTGCTCTATCCTGGACCATATTTTGTGTAGAAAGAATCTACAAGCAAACTTCTCAACAGAAGTAATGCAAGCCAGAAGAACAATGAAATAATATTCCTAATGTAGAAAATAAAACCTTGCCAATCAAGAATTTTATGGACAATAAAATTAGACTTCGAAAAGGATGGCAAAATGAAGATATTAATAGACAGAGTGAGTGATTTTGTCACTAACACCAAACTAAACAGTAAAGGAAGTTCTACAAATAGAAGGAAAATGTTCTTAGAGAGAAAGTGGAGAATTAGGAAGGAATAAAAAGTGAGTAAAATGGAAAAGAGATTATGAATATAAACTTTATATATAAAATTAAAATACAGGTGGGGGTCAATTGAGCTAAAATGTTTGAAGATTCTTGAGTTTCGGGGGAAGACGGTAAAAATTAAAATACCAATTACTGTTAGGTAAGAACCGGTGAAAAGAAAACACATGTTTTACTCTCTAAGATAACCGCTAAAAGATTTGCAAAAAGATGTATATTTTAAAAGAATAATAAAATAGAAAATTCGAAGCACACAGCAAGTTAATAGATTAGTAGATTATTTAAGTGCAATATCAGTATCAATAATTGCATTAACTGCCCCAATTAAAAGCCGATTAGTTTTCAGATGGTTAGTTTACTAGCACAATAGGAAGACACCTCACAGGACAATGGCCACATAAACGATCTATTATTAATGTAAAGCCCACCACAGGCAGCATCACCAGAAACAAAAGGGGGGAGGGCACCTTAATGAAGCACTTCACCAGGAGGATGCGACCATTGCAAATTTGTGGCAACTTAGGAGCACGGTTTAAAAGAAAATAGAGATAAAAGGCTACAAGGATTCGCAGAAGTAATCACATCACAGCCTGGACTCGAAGCCCGTCCGCAGCATCTTTCAGGCCTGTGTGGCTCAGTGGGATGAGCGTCCTCGCTGCTCCCACAAGTTTCTGATCAGGGCCCGGGCCCGGGGTGCCGGCTGGTCCCCACTTGGAGGCGAGCAGGACGCAGCTGACTGGTGTCTCTCTTGCTGATGTTTCAACCTCCCTCTCCCCTTCCCTTCCCTGTAAAATCAATAAAAGCATTTGAAAGGTACCTTTTATAAAAGGAGACAGACGTCATGAATGACATGACCACTTTTCTGTGCCTCCCGGTCACCAGCACGGTCAGTATCAGCGTCACAGGCTCACTCCCCAGACGCGCCCGGCGTTGCGCCCCCGTGACCCCGATGGACAGTCTCCCTCAGTTTCAGACAGTAAGTTAATGGACCCAATCCCTCCACGACCCTCTTTCCCCCGAATGTTACTCACACGCTGAGCCTGCTGCTGTGTTTGCACCGGGACCGTCTCCCTGTCCTCCCGGCTCCTCAGCTGGTCTCTCTCCGAGCAGCGCACCCCTGGGCCCAGCAGCACCGCCTCCGGCTCGCGGGCGGCACTAAGGGAACAAAACTGTTTCCCGAAGAGCACAGACCGCTCCGGGGCTCAGGAAACCTGCAGGCTGAGGTCCGAGGTCTCCCAGTGGAGCTGTGGTTTTTTTTACTTTAAATAGAAGTTGCTTCCGGTCCCCGGTTAATTAAAATCACCGGGGAGAACCCCAGGCGGTCCCCTCCAGGCCTCACCCCCAGCCGGTCTCCTGATTGGCCCGGGAGAGAACCGCCCCCGCCCCAGGCCAGGCGGGAAGGGAGCCCCGCCTGCGCACTCACCGCCTCCTCAACCACACGCTAGTGGTCCGCTCGCTCTGAGGCCACCTCGGGGTGCTGAGGGCGGGGCTCCCAGGAGCCTTACCGCCCGGGCCCCACGTCTTCCCCCGCCGTCCTCTCCCGCGCGCACAGCACCCGCTCTCCGTGGGCTCCCACAGCTCCCGCCACAGCAGGAGTCCCGGAAGTGGGGCTCCAGGGGGAGGGCGGAGCGAGGGCGGAGGCGCCTGGAGACCGGAAGTCACGAGGTCACAGCCGTTGGGGCTCGTCCACCGAGTGTCTGTCCCGCGGTTTCTAGCGCGTGGGCCTCGTGGGGGCTCGTGGAGGACCCAGCTCGAGCCTAGCCCTTTGCGAGATCCACTGGGAGCCGCGGCGGAGGCACGGGGCCGCTCCAGGCCCTCGTCAGCGACCAGGGAGGGTGGGGGCCGTCCCTTCCCGGAGCCCAGCCCCCACCCAGACTGTGCCAACCCCGGTGGGGTCCCGGGGGGTCCCAGGTGTAAGAATTCCTGCGGGAGCCACACGGAGGGCGTGACCCCGGTACAGGCTGGTCTCCATGGAGCCCGGAAGTGTTCGCCCCCAGCGGTCCTGGGGTGACTCCCTGGTTCTTGGTGTGGGTGCGACGGTGGCCTTGGTGCGGAGGGAGTGTGACCTGAGGCGCAGCAGGCGGCGGGGGCGGCCCTGCGGGAGACAGCGACCCCCGCGGCTCACACCGGACAACTGTCCACCTTCTAAGGCCATTTGGGTAACAAAACCGCAGGACAAGGGGCTCGTTGGCTGCAGCTGGGATCCTGTTGGCTGCCTGGCAATGAGGGTTTTACAGCCACCACGTGAGACTGGAGGGAGCCACCTGGGTGAGAACCTTTAGAGCAGTGGGGGTGACCTGGGGAGGGGCAGCTGAGCAAAGGAGGGAGGCAGGGAAAGAGCAGCCAGCTTACCTGGGCCTGCATGTGTGAGGATTGCCATGTAATGAGAGCTTGACTCTGTCCCAGGCACATGTAGTGTTTCTGTGTCCCTGAGCTCTTAGAAGACCTGTGATGTCCACAGAATAGTAAAGACCAGGCTGCTTGGCCTTGGTTTTCTGCTGGACGTACCCTGTGCCATTGCTCCTTCCAGCATCTCATTTCTTTCTCATTTACAGCCATAGTCTTTCTTCTCGGTGAAGCAGAGTGTGAGCTAAGAGGCCTCTTCCTTGTGCCTGCTCTGCCCAGGTGCCTCTGCTTCCTTCTCCTCCTTCCACCTCCCCTCTTCCTCCTCACTTCTCTCCCCAGTAACTGGAAGTGGGACCCTCACTCTGCTGATGCACTCGGGCCTCCCCCCAGTGTCTCCATGTGCCTCTGTGCACTTGAGAGATGAGTCTCATTTACCAGCTTCTCCATAAGCTCCCAGGTGCCGATCTTCCTGGGGCTCCTTCTGCTGCCTGCCTGCCTTTCTCTGCTGCTTCCCCACCTCCTGAATCTCACACAATCCCAGGGACGCCTGCGGCTTCAGCATCACCACTCATGCCCGTGGGTGTCCAGCAGAGCCCTGATGGGACCACTTTGTCCTGACAGCACCTTCCATCGATCCCCACCCTTTCTGGTGGGTGGCCTCTGCAGGCATGGACACTTGGGGATCCAAGGGCAGAGGGCTGGGCAAGGACACTTCTGGTCCTGCTTGGGGCACAGACATGGGGTGCTGTCCTGTTAGAGCACTGCTCCTGGGGTACAAATGCCTTCGAGAATTAGTTAAAAATTTTGACCAGTAACAGGATATGAAGCTGAGTGAACCCATTCTGAGCTGTTCCAGGTGCACACAAGTCTATAGGAACATGGAGGAAAGGCTGAGGTATGTTCTAGTCTCATCATAGAAAGTGGTGCAGGAAAATGGCCACGTGGAGAGGAGAGGACACAAAGCCCAGAAAGTATGGGACAAGGGATGTTTGAGGAGAGGCAGGCAGTTAATTTAAAGCATTGTTTTTGGATATTGTGATGTGTGTAGTGTTTCTCACGATTTCAGACACATGTTCTTGTTCCCACACAGCCCTGCCCACCCCAAATATAAAGCCTCCAGTCTCCACAGAGCCCAGTCAGCCCTAATTTCCGTGTTGCTTTAGAGGAGTTTGTCTGCTCTTGACTCAGACTTCGACTTTTGTCTTGAGGCTCACAAACCTCCCTATAGAATAAACTGCACAGTTTATTCTGGCCCCTTCTTTCCCGTTTTATGGGGGGGGGGGTGACACACTTTAGCTTCTGACCCTCACAGTTCCATAGATCATGCTCACATTTTAGATGGAAATAGAGTCATACTAGGAGTGTGGGACGAGTTTTGACTAAAGATGGGGCATTCAGTTCAGAAATGTTAGGGATCAAATAAACTGTAATCTCTGTTGAGGGACAACCTGGACACATTGCTCAGCAGGGTCAGAGGTCACACTGTTTTTGCTTCACTGTATTTGATTTGTGATGTCACCAGTACATCATCTTTACATCAACCAAAGGGAGGTGTCATGGGTGCATCAGAGGAAGAGCTACCTTTTCTTGGATCTAAGAACTGAGGGTGCCTTTGGAGCCAGGTAAGGAGGACTGTTGTCCTGTGTACTTAGTTTACTATTAGAGCGAGGGAGGTGTCACTCTGAGTCCAGCCCATCCACCTCACTCTCATTACCTCCTGCTTCCATGGGGCTGACTGGTCCCCAGGCCCCTTTAGCCACTGTGGTTCACTGAGATGCCTTCTGAGTAGCATCATTCAAGTGCGTGCTCATGAGGACTTTCCATCCTTTGAGTTGTCTTCTTTTTTGTTTTTGTTTTTTGAGATGTGGCCTAAATGGCAAGTAGTGAAGGGTGTAAACATACATTGAATTCAGAGGCTGTTTTTACTTGGAACTTGTGAGCTCGTTCATGACTATAATTGACACACAAGGACACAAGGATGAGGAGGGGGAACCTGGCTCAGGCATTTGTCTCCTTTCCATCCCATCACCATCTAACATTGAGAACATTGAGTCTGTGACTGGAGGAAGCAGGTGCTGGTGCCTGGGCTCCCAGAAGAGCTTTTACTAATGGCCCAGCTGCTTTGTTCTCACTGACTTTTCTCCAGCATCTGTGCCACCACCCTGTGGATCATCCACCACCCTGTGAGCTGGATGCAGGGAATGAGGGACCCTGTGTGTGCTGAGCAGGCCACATTTCCCATAACTGCACCTGAATGATTTTCACTTTTTCTGGCAAACTTCCATGTCCATTCCCTATCTCCAAGGGGAACATGGTCCACACCATCTGCATGAATCATATACAGGATGCTAGTCAATGCAGAGCCAGGTTCCCTGAGAAGGCCCATGATGGGACCCCGGTGTGAGATTAATCAGGAACATGGATGCCACCCAAGGAAGCGGGGTCATGTGCACAGATGTCCAGGACAATATCACATTTTGACCATAACACCTGTGCTTTTCTCCTTGGAACACTGCTGGTCAAATCATCAGCCTGACCTGTGTGTTGCCAAGTAGGTCAGTGGAGTTTTAGTAATGAGATGATTGGTTATGTGCCAGGGACCTTAGAAAGACTTCAGGGTTCTCTGTGCCCGCTCTGACCTGCTGCCCAGTGTGCCAGATCGAGAAAGTACCCAATGAGTGTGAGTGAGGAAGGACCTTAGTGTAAAGAGCCTGGGAGAGGAAAAGACAGACAGTGACAGCAATAGAGATACACAAAGAGACACACAGAGAGGTAAGTAGAGAGATGCAGAGATAAATAGCCAGAGATATAAGGCAGGGGAGGACTTGCAGACACAGGGAGGAGGGGGTGAGGGAAGGGGCAGCTCATGTACATTTCAGAAGGGCTGTGTCAGCTGACCAAGGCCACTGGCCACAGCTGTGAGAGAGAAGAGAAGCATCTTTCCAGCTTCTGGTAACAGGTCTGCACCCTACTCCCTGGGTGGAGCTTCTGTCTTGAGACAAAGGCTCAGGGCTGGAAGGAGAGGAGATCATGTGAGTTCACAGGGATGCTTTAGGGGTCAAGGCTAGTGAGGGCTGGAGGCCTTATAACACCTGAATCATCAGGCATGTATCCCACTTATAGATAAACCTTGAATTTGTACTTCTAAGAGATCAGAACCTGAGTGTGCCCTTAGCCGACCTTGGTCCTTCAGATCATAAACAGCGTCTGGAGCACAGGCTTTCCAGAGCATGCAGCCTTGTGAGCACATGTTCACTGTTTCTATGTCACTCTCTCTGTCCCTTCCCTTCCTCTTTCCCTTCCATTTTCCATTAAAAGAAATAAAACATGTTACCAGTGAGGATTCACAAAAACAGAAAAGTAGCATCTCCAAAGGAAATCAAGGTCATTCTTGCCAAGGTTTTGTGTCTCGGGTCCCCATATGCCACTGAAATGCCTTTAAAAATGGCTTCAAAGGACCAGACAGGAATCGTGGATTAGACTTATTTCTTCTAATCCTCACCCGAGGGTATATTTTGCATTGCTTTTCAGAGGGTTTTGAAATGAGAGAGAGAGACATCCATGTGAGATTAGGTGCCTTTCTCATGTGCCCTGACCAGACACCCCTCACCGCATCTTCAGAATCACCTAGAGGGTGACCACATCTGATCCAAACTGCCTCTTTCTCTGGCTGTGGACTGACCCCGCTTTGCAGACAGCTGGCTCCATGGAGAACAAGGTGAAAGGAAGGAAAGTAACTTTGTTTTGAACCCAAGCCCTGATTCTCAATGTCCTTGTGTCTGGTGTTGTGGGGAGTCCCAGGGCCTAGGCCCCCAAGCACCTTCTCTGCAAGGTGGAGACTCCAGTGACTGCTCTCCCTAAGTTCTCAGGGTTAATGCACTTGGTGACATACAAGACATGGCAGAGTTTCTTGGTGAGTAAGAAGAGGTGACAGGTGTTTGCTGGAAGGTCCCTACCTCTCTCTCACTGCCCATGAGTAAAGGGGGTGCAGGCAGAGCTCCACCTGGGAAGCCTCTAATTTTCTTTCCCATGTGACCTCTGCCCTCAGGCTACGGAGGGAGGTGAAACCTGGGAGGTGAGCACCTCACTTCCTTTCTCTCCTCCATCATCCTCATGTCTTTCTTCTTGCCCGTCCCTCCATCTCAGAATGGCTGTGCCCTGCATGTAGCTGGTTGTCTGCTGGACGTCACCTGCACGATCTCGCTGCCAGCAACTCTTGTTTCTTCTTGATGAAGCCCAAGTTCAACTAAGAGGCCTCCTCTTCCTCCCAGCTCCTCCCAGGTGACTCTGATTCCTGTCCCTCCTTCCACCTGCCTGCTTCCTCCTCACCCCCTCAGCCCACTGACTGGCAGTGGGTCCTTGCCTCTACTGAAGCACCAGGCTTCCACCAGCTTCCTCCTGGGCTTCTGTGCACTGGAGAGACCAGTCCCATTTCCTAGCTTTGCCTCCATTAGCTCCCAGGTGCTGACCTTCCTGGGGCCCCTTCTGCTGCCTCCTGCTTCCTCTTCAGCTCTCCCAGCTCCTGAATCTCACACAGCCTCACCAACAAGCCTTTGGCTTAGATGTCAGTGCTCAAGCATGTGGGTAACCAGCAGAGCCCTGGTGGGACCACTTTCTCCTGACGGCATCTTCCACTCATCACGTCCCTTCCTGGTGGTCGTGCTCAGCAGGCTGCAGGTACTTGGGATGTAGCAACAGAGAGCTTGGAAGGGACACTTCCAGGCATGATTGAGGCACAGATATGGGTTGCAGGCCTGTTACAGTACTCCTCCTGGGAAGACTTAAGAATGTAGGATGCCTATCTAGAAAGAGTTAAGAGTTTTGATCGGTAACAGGATAGGAAGGCACAAGAACCCATTCTGAGCTGTTCACAGTGCACTTAAGTCGCTAAGAACACGTGGGAAAGGTGAGGTTCGATCTAGATTCAAAATACAAAATGATGCGGGAAAATGCTACTGTGGAGAGGACACGAAGCCCAGAAAGTGTAGGACAAGGGATGTTAGAGGAGTTTGAGGCAGGTAATTTCAAACATTGTTTTTTACATATTGTGATGTCTGGTGTTGGTCTGCTTTGAAAATGTGTGATTTCATTTAAATATGCAGACATGTCCTCTTGTTTTAACACAGCCCCCTTCACCCGCAAATCATAAAGCTACCAGTCTACCCTAATTTCTGTCTTGCTTGAGAGGAGTTTGTCTGTTCTTGGCTCAAACTATGACTTTCCATTTGAGGCTGACAAATCTCCCTATAGAACAAATTGTGTGTGGCACCTGGCCCTTGTTTCTCATTTTCTAGTGGTGCACACATTAGCTTCTGACCCTCACAGTTCCATTGGTCATGTTCACATTTTAAATAGAAATACACCTATACTAGGAGTGTGGTGCCTATTTTTCCTCCAGATGGGGCATTCAGGTGACAAATGTTAAGGAAGTAATAGACCATCATCTCCTCGAGGGATCAGCTTGACCCATTGCTGAACAGACACACAGATGACAAGTGTCTTTGGTTCACAATCTTGGATTTGTGATGTCACCAGTTCATCATCCTTAGTCCAACCACATTGAGGTGTCAGCAGTGCCTCAGAGGAAAAGCTGCCTCTTCTGAGAGCAAAGAGTTGAGGATGCCTGTGAACCCAAGGTCCCTGTCACAGGTAAGGGGGTTAGTTGTCCTGTATACCTGGTTTCCTGTCACAGCAGTGGCTTTGGGGGGCGGGGCGTGTTGTTGCTTGTGGGACCATCCCATTCACTTCACTCTTATTACCTCCTGCCTCCTTGGGGCTGACTGATTCCCAGGCACCTGCAGCCACTATGTGTCATTAAGATGCTTTCAAAAAAAAAAAAAATGCTTATGTTTAAAAGTATTTCAAATGTTTTCTTCTATCTCCCATTGATCCCATTCACCGTGTACCCCTACCCTCAGGCTTTCATCACACTATTGTCTGAGTCCATGGGTTATGCATATATGCATATAAGTTTTTAGCTTAATGTCTCCCACCCAACCCCTCCTTCCCTCTGATGTTGGTCAGCCTGTTCCTTTCATCTATGTCCCTGGAACAATATTTTTCATTTCATTTTGTTTTTGAGATTCCACATATGAGTAAGATCATGGGATATTCCTTTTCCTCTGACTGGCTTATTCCACTTAGCATAATACTCTCCAGGTCTCACCATGTTGTCTCAAAGGGCAAGGGAACATTCTTTATAATAGCTGCATAGTATTCCATGGTGTCAATGTACAAGAAGATACTTGATATCATTTCAGTTTTCTGAAATTTAAAGACCTGTTTTGTGTCCTAACATTTGGTCTGTCTTTGAGAATGTCCATATGCACTTGAGGAAAATGCATGTTCTGCAGCTCTGGGGTGAAATGTTCTGTAAATGTCAGTTAAATCCATCTGACCCAGTGTGTCACTGAGAGTCACTGTTCCCTTGTTCATTTGTTGTCTTGAGGATGTATTCAGTGAGCCGGTGGGGTGTTTAAGTTGTGTACTATGACTGTATTGCTATAATCTCTCCTTTAAAGAGCTCGAGAATTTTTTTCTTGAGCCTGTGTGATTTCTTTGTTCTGAGGTGGGTCTTTGTAGACAGCCTCTATTTGGGTCTTGATTTCTTACCCATTCACCTACCCTATGTCCTTTGATTGCAGCATTTAACCCATTTACATTTAAAGTTATTATTAGGAGGTACTTATCTATTGCCACTTATTTCTTTATGGGAATGTTTCTCTATTTCAACTTCTTATTATAGCAATCCCTTTAACATTTCTTGCACTGCTGGTTTGTTGGTGATTAAACCCTTTACCCTTTTTGGCATGTGAAACTCTTTATTTTAACTTCCATTTTGAATGATATCCTTGCTGAATAGGATATTGTTGGTTTCAGGCCCCTTTTTTTTGCATTACCTTGAGTGTTTCCTTCCTTTTCCTTCTGGCCTATAGAGTTTCTGATGAGAAAAAGCTACCAGTCTTATGGTAGCTCCTTTGTAGGTAACAGATTGCTTTTCTCTTGCTGCCTTTAAGATTCTCTTTTAGTCTTTAATTTTATCATTTTAAATATGATGTGTCTGGATATGGGCCTCTTTGGGTTCTTCTTGCTTGGGAGTTTCGGTGACTCCCGAACTTGTGTGACTTTTTCCTTGACCAGGTTAAGGAAGTTTTATACCATTATTTCTTGAAACTGGTTCTCTAACCCTTGTTTACTTTCACCATCTTCTGTTCGTCCTATGATGTGTATATTATAATGTTACTTGTTGTGCCACAGCTCCCTTAAACTGTCCTCTTGTTTTTCGATTGTTTTTTCTTTTTGGTTCCCTGATTGAGTTATTTTTCTACCTTCTCTTCTAATTTGCTGATCAGATCCTCAGCTTCTGCTAGTCTAGTGTTTATTCCTTCCAGTGTTTTCTTATTACTATGTCATTCCCAATTTTCTTTATACTTTCCGTTTCTTTTCTCATGATGTTGAGCACCCTTCCAATCTAGCCTTCCAAAGTCTGTATCTGATAGCTTGCTTATCTCCATTTAATTTATCTCTTCTTTTGGAGAACTCTTTTGTTCTTTCATTTGGGGCTTGTTTTTTTATCATCCCAGTTTGGCTGCGCATATGGATTTGTTTCTATGTATTGGATCCGCTATGACTCCCAGGATGGTCTGTAGTGGACGCCAATGTCAGGTGCTGTTTGTGACTGGCCTTTAGAATGCTGTTTGAAGCTTTCCACAGTCTACAGTTTGTGGCTCCCTCTGCTGTGGCTGTGTGTGTTTGGAAAGACCAAGATGCATATCAAGGTTTACTTTTCCAAGCCCTGCTTCAAGAAGCAAATCAGGCAAAGTTCAAAGCCCCCTGAGGCTGTTATTCAGTCTCTTATTGAGCCTCAGGTTGTAGAAACTCCACAGGTTGGGGCTAGAAATTTTCCAGGACCCCAGGAATTCCTTCAACCCCCTTCACCCCCCCGCCCCCGCCCCACACCACGCAAAAGTCGATAGGAAGGTAAATGCCTACTTGGTAAGGATATCCTCTGCAGTATGGGAGAATGACTCCCCACAGGAATCCAAATGGCTGCCCTCAGAGCTCTACCTCCAGAAGACAGCAATCCTGGACTCTCCTCACTCAGCTCCAGTCCACTTTGCTCTCTGATCACTGGAGCCCAACGTGAGTGGCTGCATAGGAAACTTTGTACATTGGCCCTATAAGAGGGTGCCTGCCTTTCCAGCCTTATCACCCTGGCACACAGAAACCCTGCTGCTTTTCACAGCCAGATATTATGTGGGCACCTTTCTCAGTTGTGGTGCTCTGGGCTGGGGAACTCAGCTTTGGTTTTAGGCTCCAGAGCTCTCAGTGAGAACCCCCCAGAGATGAAACATCCCTTGGTACTTAAAGCTGCTGCCTGTGGAACCCATTCAGCACTCTCGTGCATCGAAAGTTTCTGCCAGTCTCTATGTGGTCTCAGCTTTTCAACCTTGGTCATGACGAGCTCTCCAGCTAGTCAGAAGTTGATTATTCAGGATTGTTTTTCTGTATTTTAAATATAATCCCAGTTTGGTCCTGGGAGAGTGTGTGTAGTTCCACTCAACCCTCCAATATCTTTGAATGCCTGAGATGCTTTCTGAGTAGCACCATTCAGGTGCATGTTCGGGAGCATTTCCCATCTTTGAGCTGTCCTCCTTTTGTTGTTGAAATGTGGCCTGAATGACCAGTAGCGAAGGATGTAATATTAATTATAGAGTAAATTCTGAGTCCATTTTTACTTGGAGCTTGTGAGTGCATTCATGACCATAATTCACACACAGGGACACAGGTGGGGGGAGGGGAACCAAGCTCAGTCATTTGCCTCCCTCTTTCCATGCCATCACCTCGCACCTTGAGAACACTGATTCTGGGATTTGAGTCAGCAGGAGATGTTGCCTGGGCTCCAGGAGGAGCCTTTGGTAATAGCCCAGGGTTTTTCATCCCATTGGCTTCCCTGTGGCATCTGTGCTGCCACCTGTGAAGCTGCGACCCAGTGACCTAGACACAGGGAGGAGGAAGTCCTTTGTCTTTTGAGTTGGCCATACTTCTCTAGATCTCCACCAGAATTCTTGGGTAAACTTGTTTCTTTAATCCATCTGCACAGGGAACGTGGCCCCACAATCTGCATGAATCATCTCCTAAAGGATTTGGAGCCACATGTCTGAGCAAGCCAAAGACAAAACCCTGGTGTGAGCGTGAACAGGATGGTGGGTGACATCTGAGAAAAATGGGGGGAAATCCTATGTGGACACAAGCACGTATGATTTTCTTTTTGGCCCACTACTGGGCCAACCATCAGCCTTCCCTGCATGTTGTTGAGTAGGTCACTGGAGTTTTGACAAAAGGGAAGATAGATTGCCGGGTATGGACCTTAGAAATGCCTTCAGGATTCTCTGTGCCTGCTCTGACCTGCTGCCAGGTGTGTGCAGTTTCCAGATTGTATCCAATTGGTAGGCATGAGGGGGGCTTTCAGTGCAAGGGTCCCAGGAAAAAAAGAGACAGACAGCGACAGAAATGTAGACATATACAGAGAGATGTACACACACAGAAAAAAAGACCCACAAAATGTGAAACTGGGTTGGGGAAGGACTCACAGGCACGGAGAAGAGGAGGGTAGTTGGGAAAAGGACAGTTCATGTAAATTTCAGAGGGACCGTGTCACCTGACCAAGGCCATTGGCTACAGATGTGAGAAGGAAGAGAAGCATCTTTACTGCCTGTTTTAGGGGGTCTGTGCCCTGTTTCCAACGTGGAGCTTCTGTCCTGAGAAAAACCCTCAGCTCTGGAAGGAAAGGAGGTCAGGTAGGTTCGCTGGGGTGCATTAAGGAAACAAAGACCAGAAGGGGCTGGGAGCCCCAAGACACCTGAATCGTGAGGCATGTACCCCACTGAACATAGGTAAACCCTGAACATGTACTTGTAAGAGCTCGGAGCCTGAGTGTGGACCTAGCTGACTATGTTCCTTCAGATCATAAACAATATCTGGAGCACAGATACTCCTGAGCTTGCAGCCTTCTGAGCTTTTGTCTATTGTTTCTCACCACCACCACCCCATACCCACCTATTCCTCACTCTCTTCTTACCACTTTCTCAAAAAAAAAAATTTTTTTAAAGTCTACGAGAGAGCATTAACAGAAGCAAAAATGTCGTGCCTCCAAAGTGAGTCAATCAGAGGTCTCATTCCTGCTAATGATTTGCCTCTCTAGTCCCCAAAGGGAACTGAATTCCCTTTGAAAATGTCCTCAAAGGACCAGAGCAGAAGCCTACATCCGTCTTGTGTGTTTTTTCTTTAATCCTTACCGGAGGTTATTTTTTTTATTACTTTTCAGAGAGAGTGGAAGGGGGAGAGAGAGAAACATCCATGTCAGATTGGTTGCTTTCAGCATGTGCCCTTAGTAGGTCTGGGGATTGAGACTGCAAGGGAGGTATGTGCCCTGGGCCAGAATCAAACCTGGTACCCTTCAGTCCCCAGTGCAGTGCTCTGAACACTAAGCCAAATTGCATAGGCAAGGATTGGTGTGTTAATGGCAGAGGGCTGCATTTTGGGCATTGGTCGCGGGGTGGGGGCAGCATTGTCCTCGGCTGTTCAGGGGCATGTGGCTGGGATGAGGGGGGCTTTGTGAGTCTCGATATGGTCAGTTGATAGCCTTGGACATGTTCTGCACACTGCTTTGTCAGCTGACTGTGGGATTTGTCAAGAGTCAAATCAAGGAAATGTAGGGTTCAGGCAGGGATGGGAAGCACCCTGAAATGCTGTCTGGGGTCACCGCTCCCCCTCCCCTCATATTTAGAGGCACCCAAAGTGTGTCTACAGCAGATCTGAAATACCTTTTTTGTGTTTGTGGCCCAAAGCCCCTTTGCAGACAGCTGGCTCCATGGAGGAGAAGGTGGGAGGAAGGAAAGAAAGTTTGTCTTGGACCCAAGCCCTGGTTCCACTCTCCTCCTGTTCTGGGTGCGAGGAATCCCATGGCCTGAGGGCCCAAGCATCTTCTCTGCAAGGTGGAATCTCCAGTGATTGCTCTCTGGGGTTACCAAGGTTGATAAACTTGGTGCCATACAGGCCATGGGGGCACTTCCTGGTCATTAAGGGGAGGAGACAGGTGTCTTCTGTGAAGTCCCTGCCTCTTTTTCTGCCTGTGAGTGAAGGGGGCGCAAGCAGAGCTCTGCCTGAGAAGTCTCTTTGCTTTCCCATGTGACCTGGGAGGGGAGCTCCTCACTTCCTCCCTCTATTCCTTTCTCATCATCATGTCTTTCCTCTAGCCCATCCCTCCGTCACGGGCTGGCTGTACCCTGCTTGGAGCTGGTTCCTTGCTGGACATCACTTGCACCATCGCCCCCTCCAGGATTCCCTCTTTCCTCTCCCTCTTTCTTTTCTGTTAGTTGAAGCCCAAGTTCAACTAACACGCCTCTACCTCCTGCCTGCTCCTTCCAGACGCCTCTCCTTTCTGGCATTCTTCCACCAGCTTTTTCCTCTTCACTTCCTCACCCCACTCTCTTCCAGTGGATCCCTGACTCTCCCAATTCCAAGGGTTTCCCCCAGCTTCCCCCTGGGCCAATGTGTACTTGAGAGACAAGCCCCATTTCCCAGCTTCTCCTCCATAAGCTCCCAGGTACTGCCCTTCCTGGGGCTCCTCCTTCTTACTCCCTGCATTCCTCTGCTTCTCCCCTACCGCCTGAATCTCAGACAATTTCACCAAGAAGTTCACAACTTTAGTGCCTGCGCTCATGCCAGTGGCGACCAACAGAGCCCTGTTGAGACTATTTTCTCCTGACAACACCTTCCATCCATGACATGCCTTCTAGGTGGGCAGACTCAGAAGGCTGCAGGTACTTGGGATCAAGGGTCAGAGAGGTTGGAAGGGACACTTCCAGCCATGGATGAGGCAGACATCAGGTGCTGTCCTGTTACAATACATCTCTTGGGATACAAATACCTTCCAGGAAGAGTGTAGAATTGAGATCAATAACAGGATATGAAGCCACAAAAATGCATTGTGAGCTGTTCACAGTGCACTCAAGTCTCTAACAACACAAGACAAAGGCTGAGGTACCTTCTAGTCTCATCATAGAAAATAAAGGCCAGAAAGTGTAGGACAAGGGATATTGGAGGAGTCTGAGGCAGGTAATTTAAAACATTGTTTTTGGGGTATTGTGATGTGGTGGTATTTGTTTGGTTTTAAGATATGTAATTTGCTGTGATTTCCTTTTAAAACTGCAGACACATCCTTTTGTTCTTGCACAACCACCCTTGCCCCCAAATTGTAAAGCCTCCAGTTTGCCCTGATATCTGTGTTGCTTGAGAGGAGTTTGTCTACTCCTGGCACCAACTATTGCTTTTTACTTGAGGCTCACAAACCTATCTACACAACACACTGTACACGGTGCCTGGACCTCTCGTTCCATTTTCTGGGGATCAGGGACAGACACAGTAAATAGAAATACAGTCATAAAAAAGGTTTGACTGCAATTGTACACAAGATGGGGACTTATGATCAAGAATTTTAAGGAACAGATACACTGTCATGTCTGTTGATGTCCCACCTGCACCCATTGCTGAGCAGGGTCACAGGTCAGTGTCTTTGGTTCACAGTCTTTGCTTTTAGATGTTACGAGCACATCAATTGTAGTCCAACCACAGGGAGGAGTCATGGGTGCCTCAGAAGAGCTGCCTCTTCTGGGAGCTGAGAGCTGAGGCTGCTTCAGGATCCATGGTCCCTGTCACAGGTAAGGAGGGCTGTTGTCCTGTATACTTAGTTTTGTGTCATAGCAGGGAGATGTTGCTTGTAGGGCCAGCCCATCCACCCCACTTTCATTACCTTCTGTCTCTTGTGGCTTACTGGTCCCCAGGACCCTGCAGCCACTGTGGTTCATTGAGATGCCTTCTGAGAAGCATCATTCAAGTGCATGTTCTTCAGGAATTCCAATCCATTGAGTTGCCTTCTTTTTTTTTTTTTTTTGAGATGTGGACTAAATGGCAAATAGTGAAGGGTGTACATATTAATTACACATTAAATTCTGAGGCCGTTTTTACTTGGAACTTGTGAGTTCACTCATGACTATAATTCACACACAAGGACACAGGGATGTGGAGGGGGAACTAGGGTCAGTCATTTGTCTACTTCTATCCATCCTGTCACCATCTTACTTTGAGAACATTGAGTCTGTAACTGGAGGCAGCAGCTGTCAGTGCCTGGGCTCCCCGAGGAGTTTTACCAATGACCAAGCTGCTTTCAAACCTCGGGCTTCCTTCCAGCATTTTTGCCTGCCCCTGCCCTGTGGTTCACCCACCACTCTCTCAGCTGAACACATGGAAGGAGGGAGCCTGTGTGTGCTGAGCTGGCCACATTTTCCATAACTTCACCTGATTTATTTTTCCTTTTTCTGGCAACTTCCATTTCCATTCTCTGTCTCCACAGGGAACATGGCCCACACCATTTGCATGAATCATCTACAGGATACTAGAGGATGGAGAGCCAAGATGCTTGAGTAAGCCAATGATCAGACCCCAGTGTGAACTTAATGAGGACTGTTGGTGTCACTTGAGGAAACACTCAGATGTCCAAGACACTCAGATGTCCAAGACAAGATCACATTTTGACCATACCACCTGTAACTTTCTCCTTGGAACACTGTATGTTGCTGAGTAGGCCAGTGTAGTTTTAGCAACTGGATGATAGGTTTTCTTGTATGAACCTTAGAAAGGCCTTCAGGGTTCTGTGTTCCACTCTGACCTACTGCCCAGCGTGCCCAGATCTAGAAAGTAACCCATGGGTGTGAGTGTGGAAGAACTTTAGTAGAAGGAGCCTGGGAGAGAAAGAGAGAGACAATAACAGAGATAGAGAAACACACAGAGAGAGACAGACACACAGACTTAGATGGACAGATAGATAAATAGACACAGACATTTGGCTGGGGAGAGGACTTGTAGACACAGGTTGGAGAGGTTTGACTGAAGGAGCAGCTCATGTACATTTCAGAAGAGCTATGTCAGCTGACCAAGGCCACTGGCCACAGCTGTGAGAGGGAAGAGAAGTATCTTCCCTGCTTCTGGTACCAGGTCTGCGCTCTGCTCACTGGGTGAAGGTTCTGTCCTGAGACAATATCTCATGGCTGGGAGGCAAGGAGATCATGTGAGTTCAAAGGGATGCTTTAGGGATCAGAGCCTGGAGGGGGCTAGGAGCTTCATGATACCTGAATCGTCAGGCATTTACCCCACTGATCATGGATAAACCCTGAATATATACTTGTAAGAGCTCAGAGCCTGAGTGTGCACTTAGCTGACTGCGGTCCTTCAGACAAGAAAGAACCTCTGGAGCACAGACACTCCAGAGCATGCAGCCTTCTAAGCATTGTACACTGTTTCACTGTCTATCTTTCTCTGTCCCTTCTCTCCATCCCTTCCTCACACTTACCCTTCCACTTTCTCTAAATAAATAAATAAATAAATTTAATAATGTCTTCTAGTGAGGATTAACAAAATCAAAAAGTATCACCTCCAAATGGTACTGAATTAGCTTTAAAAATGGCTTGAAAGGACCAGACAAGAAACCTGGATTAGCGTCTTTTTTTATTTTATTGTCACCCAACGGTGTATTTTGCATTGCTTTTCGGAGAGTTTTCATATGAGAGAAAGAGAAACATCCCTGACCATGGACCCCTCACCTCATCTTCAGAACCACCTAGAGAGTGACCATATTAGATCCAAACTGCCTTTTTATCTGACTATGGCCCAAACCTTCAAGTTGAAAGGGAGGACAGTAAATTTGTCTTGGGCATAGGCCCTGGTTCTCCTGTCCCTGTGTGGGGTTGGGGAGAATCCTATGGACTGGGGGCCCAAGCACCTTTTCTATAAGGTGGAGACTCCAATGCCTGCTCTCTGGGGTTACCACGGTTAATGGACTTGGTGCCATACACGTCATGGCATCACTTCCTGGTGAGAAAGAAGAGATGACAGGTGTCTGCTGTGAGGTCCCAGTCTCATTTGCTGCCTGTGAGTGAAGAGGGCACAGAGAAAGCGCCACATGGAAAGCTTCTAATTGGCTTTCCCATGTGACCTCAGCCACTCAGGCTTCCGAGGGAGGTGCAGCCTGGGAAGTGAGCCCCTCATCTCCTTTCTCTTCTCCTCCAGTGTCCTCATGTCTTTCTTTTTCTCATCCCTCCATCTCAGAATTGCTGTGCCCTGCTTGGAGCTGGTTTTCTGTTGGACATAACCTTTACCATCTCCCTGACCACAACTCCTATTTTTCTTCTTGATGAAGGCCAAGTTCAATTAAGAGGCCTCCTCCTCCTCCCAGCTTCTCCCAGGTGCCTCTGCTTCCTGCTCCTCCTTCCAGCTGCCTGCTTCCTCCTCACCTTCTCACCTCAATGACTGGCAGTGGGTCCCTCACTCTACTGAAGCACTAGGCCTCCCAGGGGAAAGGCTGAGGTATGTTCTCATCTCATCATAGAATATGATGCAGGGAAATGGTCACTTGGAGAGGAGAGGACACAAAGTCCAGAAAGTGTAAAACAAGGATGTTGGAGGAGTTTGAGGCAGGTAATTTAAAACTTTGGTTTTATGGACATTGTGATGTGTAGGATGCTTTAGGGGCACAGAGACTGGTATGGGTTGGGAGCCTCATGATACATGAATTATCAGGCATTTACTCCACCAAACATGGGTGAACCCTGAATATATATTTTAAGAGCTTGGAGCCTGAGTGTGGACCTAGCTGACTATGTTCCTTCAGATCATAAGATCTGGGGCACAGGCTTCAACCACAGGGAAGTGTCATGGGTGCCTCAGAGGAAGAGCTGCCTCTTCTGAGATCTGAGATCTGGAAGCTGAGAGCTGAGGCTGATGCAGGAACCAAGGTCCCTCTCAAAGGTAAGGAGGGATGTTGTTCCATATACTTTGTTTCATGTCACAGCAGGGTGGGGTTTTTGTGGGACCAGCCCATCTACCCCTTTCTCATTTAACTCGTGCCTCGTTGGGGCTAACTGGTCCCCAGGCCCCGGCAGCCACTGTGTGTCATTGAGATATTTTCTAACTAGTACCAATGAAGTGCATGTTCATGAGGAATTTCCATTGTTTGAGTTGTCTTTTTGTTGTTGAAATGTGGCCTAAATGACAAGTAGTGAAGGGTGTAAATATTAATTATACATTGAATTCCGAGCCTGTTTTTCTTGGAGCTTCTGAGTTTGTTCATAACTATAATTCACACACAAAGAGAGAAGGAGAGGAGAAGTGAACCAGGCTCACTCATTTGTCTTCCTCTTTCTGTCTTGTCACCATCTCGCTTCAAGAATATTGATTCTGTCCCTGGAGGCAACAGGTGCTGGTGCCTGGGAACCTGGACCAGCACTTGCTATTGGCCCAGGGGCTTCCTCCCACTGGCTTTCTGCCAGCATCTGTGCAGCCATCCTGTGGATCAGCCACCTTGTAATTGGACACAGGAAAGCAGGGTGCCAGAGTGGGCTGACTTTTTCACACTCCCCCAGAATTCCACTGGAATTATTTTTCCTTTTTCTGGCAAACTTCCTTATCTATTGTCTGTCTCCATAGGGAAGGTGCTCCCAACATCTACATGAATCAGGTCTAGAGAATGGGGAGCTAGGATGCCTGATGAAGCCCATGACAGAACCCTGGTGTGAGTTTAAACAAGACCATGGGTGCCACATGAGGAATGAAGGTAGTGTGCTCAGATATCCAGGGCAACATCAGGTTTTGACCAAACATCATGTGATTTTCTCCTTGGACCACTCGTGGGCCAACCATCAGCCTGCCCCGCATGTCTCTGAGTAGGTCAGTGGAATTTGGGCAAAACACAGAATAGATTGCTAGGTGTGGATCTTATAAAAGCCTTCAGGGTTTACTGTGTCCACTCTAACCTGCTTCCAGGTGTGTGCAGGATCCTGGTACTACCCCAAGGGTGGGAGTGAGGGAGGCCTTCAGTGGAAGGAGCCTGAGAGCAAAAGGACAGAAACAGAGACAGAAACCAAGACACACCAAGAGAGATAAAAGGATACTGAGAAAGATAAGGACATAAAGACAGAAACAGAGAAACACACACACACATTGGCTAGGGGAGGACTTGGACACCCAGGGAGGAGGGGCGTGAGGGTAAGGACAGCTCATGTAAATTTCAGAATCTCTGTGTCAGCTGACCAAGGCCACTGGCCCACAGCTATGAGAGGGAAGTGAAGCATCTTTCATACCTGGCATAAGAGGTCTGCAACCTGCCCCTAGGTTGAAGCCTCTGTCCGGAGATAAAGACTCAGTGCTGGAAGGAAAGGAGGTCAGGTGGGTTCATAGGGATGCTTTAGGAGGGCAGAGCCTGGTGGGGTCTGGGTGCCCCATGCTGCCATCATCATCACGCATGTACCCCAATGATCAGGGATCAACCCTAAATATGTACTTCTAAGAGGTAGAAGCCTGAGTGTGGATTTAGCTGACTCTGTTCCTTCAGATCATGAACAACCTCTGGAGCATGTGGCCTCCTGAGCATTCAGCCTCCTGAGCATTTCTTCACTGTGAGAATGGAATGCCCAAACAATCAATTCCTCTGATCAAAATTCATCCTGAGATGGCATCATTTGGATTCTCCGTTACACCTGTGCATGTCTCTTCCAAGCATGGACCCCCTAATTGTGGCCACTCCTGGCCATGGGATGCTTACATTATAAAGTACCCTTATCTTAACACACTGGTTCATGTTTCCCATTCATCATGTATAAACACTGAATATTTTTTGTGGACAAAGGAGGTCTGAGTAAGGACCTAGGCGACCATGTTTGCCGGATAATAGATACCCGCCCGGCTCCCCCCCCCACCAAGCATGGGCACTTGTGAGCATGAACTCCTGAGGAGTTATTTGCACTATGGATGGAGCCTTTCTGAAAGAAAACCCCTGAGAGTGGCCTCTCTGAGTGTCTGGGAGCTTTATTACTTCTAAGTGTCTAGTCCAGAAGTGTGGACCCTCAGGAACGTGTACAGCCCTAATTATCAATTTTCCTAACCATAGCCTCTCTTGAGCATGTACTGCTTTATTTTATTCCCTGTACATGTGACTTCCTGAGCATGGAAATCTTCAGGGATGACCCTCCTGATGGTGCACTGCTTTGATTGTACTCTTCTCTGATGATCACACCCCCTGAGTCTGTACACATTTGAGCATGTATAACACCTGAATATGTCCCTTATTGAGCATGAAATTTCCTGAGCATGGACCACTTTGAGCTTCAACCTACTCAGAGAATCTAAAACTTCTCAGATCTAAAACGACTGAGTATGAATACTTTCTGTGGAGGATCCTGAGCATCAATGACATGAGGATGGACAGTCCTGAATGGAATCACTGTGCTTAATTACATCTCAGGATGTACCCAAGAAGCATGGATGCTTCTGTGCATGGAATGCCCTACTAATCATTTCCCATGCACATGCTTTATTTTGAGCATGTACCCTTGTGAATTGTGAAATGCCTGTACATGTACCTCCTTCAGCATGGAACCTATATTTGTGGTCCCTACAAATCATGTATTTTTTATAATAAACTACCATGATTAAGCCACTCATGAGCATGTATTCCATTGATCATGGAGAAAACCAGAATATGTACTGTTCTGAGCAAGGAAGACCTGGCTGTAGATCTTGCTGACTGTTCATTCAGACCATAGAACCCTCCATATGCATATGAACCCATGTGTTCCTGGAACATTTTGAGTATGAATGCACTCTTACAGTGGGACACTTATGAGAAATAACAACGTGAACATGGACCTCTGAGTGTGGAATATCCTAAACATTAAAGCCATGGGAATCAGGCAGTCTTGAATGTCCAACCCAGTAGGAAATCACATCTAAACATCAACTCACTGAGTTTAGACACTTCTGAAACTGGGCTGCAGTAAGGATCAAGGCCCAAATCATAGCTGCTTTTGAGCATGTACTCATTGACTATGTAGTGTCCCCTGCAGATGTGGCTCCGTCAAGAAGAGAGCCCACCTGATCATGACTTTTAATTTTAATCACCCCTGAGCATACTCCTATTTGATCATGTACACCCTTCATCATGTGTAACCTCTTAAACTGCACTTGCCTGAGCTTCGATCATTTGGAATACAAACACCATCTGAGAATGGAACATTGCGCAAAATGAAGCCCCTAATCATGTATTCCCTTCTTTGGAACTTTGTCACAAAAGTTACCTGACAATAAAGACCGTATCCATGGCTTCTATTGTGTGGATAACTTCAGGATTAACATCATGAACATGAATCTCCTCAGCATGGAATCAATGACCACAATGACATCTAAGCATGAATCTTCGACGAAGAGTGGACATTTCTGTTCATGGAATTCTGTAAGTTTGAATTTCCCTGATTGTTGTTTACCTAGAGAATGTTCTGTTGTGATTTTATGGAACCCCTTTCCTTGTACCTTCCTGAACATGAATCCTCTAATTGTCTCTTCCCTTAAGCGTGGCCTGCTTTCATTGTAACCTCCCCTTAACACAGCCCCACTTGAACATGTATCCTCTTGATTGTGTTGGATATAATAACTCATGCTTTCTTGAGTGTTGATTCTGCTGAGCATGTAGCCTTTTGAATGTGAACGACTCTGAAAATGACATGCTTCAGAGAATGTATCCACAGGAACATGGAATGTTTTCCTGTGGGACATCCTGAGCTTAAAGAATCTGAGAAAGGACACTTCTGAACATGGAATCACGCACTGAAGTCATTTCTAAGCATATCCATAGAATTGTTGACGTAAAAACATGGAATTCTGTCATTTCCTTGATCTTAGTTCATCCTGGAGCTGTACCATTGTGAATTTGTGTAACAACGTACGAGTACCTTCCTGAGCATGGACGCTCTTAATTGTCCATCCCCCTAATCATGTATTCTGTGAATCTAAACTAGCGTGATCTTAGCCCCCTTGATCATGTATAACGCTGATCATGTATAACAACTGAAAATGTTCTTCTGGGCCCCTGAACAGCAACCTGGCTGACTCTGTTACTTCAGACCGTAGACCCTACCTCATGAGCATGAAGTCATGGGATCCTACACCTTTCTGAATATGAATATCCTCTGATAATGGAGCCATTTTGAGAAACACCAACACTCTGCATGGACCAATGAGTGTGGAATATCCTGAACATAAACGTTCAAGGAATATACACTCTTGATCATGGAATCCTTGTGTGTAGCCAGTGATACACAGAAACTCAATAAGCATGGACTCTTCTGGTGATGGACTGCCCTAAGAATCTACTTCCCTAATTAGAGCCAATTTCCAAGTATCTACTTGGTAGTTTATCCTCTGTATGTACCAGCCTGAGCATCAAAACCCTCCGTATGGAGCCTACTGACCGTGACATACTTCGATTTGAATCTCCCTTGAATATCGCGTCACTTGAGCATATACTCTTTTTCTTGAGATTTAATACCTAAACATGTAAATTCTGTGCATGAAAAGGTTTCAGTAAGGACACACACTGAGAATGAAACGCTTAGGAGAACAAACACCTTACCCATGGCCACTCTAGTGTGCATAACTTGAGGATCAACAGGGGGGACATGGATCCCCTGAACGTGGAATGAATGACCTCAATTACATGTATGCATGAATGTAAGAAGAGTGGACATTTTTCACTTGGAATTCTGTAAGTCTTAATTTCCTTGATCCCAGTTTAACTTGGAAATGTTATTTTGTGGTTTTGTGTAATCCCTTTTCTTGTACCTTTGTTTGCATGAAAAGCCTAATTGTATATTCCCCTGATCCTGACCTTCTTTGATTGTAACCTCCCCTGAATGTAGCCCACTTGAGCATGTATCTTGTAGATTATGTGTAATTTAATAACTCATACTTTCCTGAGCATGCATTCTGTTGACCATGGAGCCTTTTGAATTTGAACGACTCTGAGAATGACACGCTTCAGAAAATGTATCCCTAAGACCATGGGATATCTTCCTGTGTGACATCTTGAGCTTCATCACTCTGAGAATGGACCCTTCGAAATATGGAATCAGTGAGCCCCGTCATCTCTAAGCATATCCCTAGGAAACCTTGACCTGTACATCCATGGAATGCTGCCATAATTTCCTTGATCCTAGTTCACCCTGAGAATATACCTGTGTGATTTTGAGTAACAACATACAAGTACCTTCCTGAGTATGGAGGCTTTGAAGGTCGACGCCTCTAATCATGTATTCTGTGAATTTAAGCTACCGTGATCTTAAGCCCCTCTTGATCATGTATACCACCAATTGTGTATAAGACCAGAATATATAGTTTTCTAAGCATGGAAGGCCTGATCAGAGAGCTGGCTATGTACCTTCAGACCATAGAGCCTTCCTCACGGGCATGAACCCATGTGATTTTACAACATTTTGATTACGCATGTCCTCTTATAATGGAAGCATTTTGAGAAATACCGACACTCAGCATCGACCCCTGAGTGTTGAATAGCCTGAACAGAAATGTCCGGGGACTATATACTCTTGATCATGGAACCCTTGGACATGATCAGTGATAAACAGCAACTCAAGAAGTGTGGACACTTCTGATCATGGGCAGCACTGAGAGTCAACTTCCTCCCTTAGAGCCACTTTGCAGTATGTGCCTACTTGTTTATGCCCTGAATGTGTACCAGCATGAGCATCAAAACCCTCAGCATGAAGCCTACTGACCGTGACATACTGCTTTCTTAACCTCACTTGAATGTCACGCCACTTGAGAATACACCCACTTCTTTATGTTTAATGCCTGAACATGTAAAATTATGTTAATGGAAACATTTGAATAATGACCCACACCAAGAATAAAACACTCGTGAGAATAAGTACCCTATCTTTGGCCCCTCTTGGGTGGATAACTTGAGGATCCACACTGTGAACATGGATTGCCTGAACGTGAAATCAATTTCCGCAAGCACATCTAACCATGAATCTAAGAAGAGTGGAGATTGCCGCTCATAGAATACTGTGAGTACTAAATTCCTTGATTGTTTTTGGCCCAGAGAATGTTCTGTTGTGATTCTGTCTGAACCCTGTACATGTAAGTACTCGAACATGTAATCACTAATTGTAGACAATTGTTCTCCTGCCTTACTTTGATGTTAATCTCCCTACTAGTTAGTTCCCTTTGAGCATGTACCCTCTTGATTATATGTTTAATCTGAACATGTACATTGCTGAGCATGGATTCTGCTGTGCATGGAGCCTTTTGCATATGGACACCATTGAGAATGATGCACTTTGGATAATGAAACCCCATAACCATAAACACAGTTCATGTGGAACATCCTGAGCTTTAAAAACCTGAGGATGGACACTCCTGAACATGGATCAATGAGCACAATAAAATCTAAGCATGTACCAAGAACCAGAAATATTTCTGTTATAGAATTTTGTAAGTATTAATTTCTTTGATCTTTGTTTACTTTGAGAATGTTCTTTTGTGATTTTGTGTAATCCCTTTTCCTGTAACTTCGTTTGCATGAAAACCCTAATTGTATATTCCCCTGATCCTGACCTTCTTTGATTGTAACCTCCCCTTAATGTAGCCCACTTGAGCATGTATCTTGTAGATTATGTGTAATTTAATAACTCACACTTTCCTGAGCATGCATTCTGTGGACCATGGAGCCTTTTGAATTTGAACGACTCTGAGAATAACACACTTCAGAAAATGTATCCCAAAGACCATGGAATGTTTTCCTGTGGGACATCCTGAGCTTAAAGTATCTGAGAAAGGACCCTTCTGAACATGGAATCATGCACTGAAGTCATTTCTAAGCATATCCGTAGAATTGTTGATGTAACTGCATGGAATTCTGTCATTTCCTTGATCTTAGTTCATCCTGGAGCTGTACCATTGTGAATTCGTGTAACAACATCCGAGTACCTTCCTGAGCAATGACGCTCTTACTTGTCCATCCCCCTAATCATGTATTCTGTGAATCTAAACTACCGTGATCTTAGCCCCTCTTGATCATGTATAACACTGATCATGTATAATAACGGAAAATGTTCTTCTCGGTGCCTGGTCAGCAACCTGGCTGACTATGTTACTTCAGACCATAGACCCTGCCTCATGAGCATGAAGCCATGGGATCCTACACCTTTCTGAATATGAATATCCTCTGATAATGGAGCCATTTTGAGAAACACCAACACTGCATGGACCAATGAGTGTGGAATATCCTGAACATAAACGTTCAAGGAATATAAGCTCTTGATCATGGAATCCTTGTGTGTAGTCAGTGATACACAGAAACTCAATAAGCATGGACTCTTCCGATGATGGATTGTCCTAAGAATCTATATCCCTAATTAGAGCCAATTTCCAAGTATCTACTTGGTAGTTTATCCTCTGTATGTGTACCAGCCTGAGCATCAAAGCCCTCAATATAGACCCTACAGACTGTTACATACTTCGATTTGAATCTCCCTTGAATATCGCGTCACTTGAGCATGTCCTCTTTTCTTGATATTTAATGCCTAAACATGTAAATTCTGTGCATGAAAACGTTTGAGTGAGGACACACACTGAAAATAAAACACTTAGGAGAACAAACAGCTTACCCATGGCCACTCTAGTGTGGATAACTTGGGGATAAACACCGGGGACATGGGTCCCCTGAACGTGGAATGAATGACCTCAATTACATGTATGCATGAATGTAAGAGGAGTGGACTTTTTTAATTGGAATTCTGTAAGTATTAATTTCCTTGATCCTAGTTTAACTTGGAAATGTTCTTTTGTGATTTTGTGTAATCCCTTTTCCTGTAACTTGGTTTGCATGAAAACCCTCATTGTATATTCCCCTGATCCTGACCTTCTTTGATTGTAACCTCCCCTTAATGTAGCCCACTTGAGCATGTATCTCGTACATTATGTGTAATTTAATAACTCACACTTTCCTGAGCATGCATTGTGTGGACCATGGAGCCTTTTGAATTTGAACGACTCTGAGAATGACACACTTCAGAAAATGTATCCCCAAGACCATGGGATATCTTCCTGTGTGACATCTTGAGCTTCATCAATCTGAGAATGGACCCTTCGAAATATGGAATCAGTGAGCCCTGTCATTTCTAAGCATATCCCTAGGAAACCTTGACCTGTACATCCATGGAATGCTGCCATAATTTCCTTGATCCTAGTTCATCCTGAGAATATACCTGTGTGATTTTGAGTAACAACATACAAGTACCTTCCTGAGTATGGAGGCTCTGAAGGTCGACCCTTCTAATCATATGTTCTGTGAATTTAAGCTACCACGATCTTAGCCCATCTTGATCATGTATGCCACCGATTGTGTATAAGACCAGAATTTATAGTTTTCTAAGCATGGAAGACCTGAGGAGAGAGCTGGTTATGTACCTTCAGACCATAGAGCCTTCCTCACGGGCATGAACCCAAGTGATTTTACATTTTGAGTACGCATGTCCTCTTAAAATGGAAGCATTTTGAGAAATACCGACACTCAGCATCGACCCATGAGTGTTGAATATCCTGAACAGAAAGGTCCAGGGATTATATACTCTTGATCATGGAATCCTTGGGCTTGATCAATGATAAACAGCAACTCAAGAAGTGTGGACACTTCTGATCATGGGAAGCACTGAGAGTCAACTTCCTTCATTAGAGCCACTTTCCAGTATGTGCCTGCTTGTTTATGCCCTGAATGTGTACCAGCCTGAGCATCAAAACCCTCAGCATGAAGCCAAATGACCGTGACATACTGCTTTTTTAATCTCTCTTGAATGTCGCTCCACTTGAGAATACACCCACTTCTTGATGTTTAATGCCTGAACATGTAAAATTTTGTGCATGGAAACGTTTGAATAATGACCCACACTAAGAATAAAACACTCGTGGGAATAAGTACCCTATCTTTGGCCCCTCTTGGGTGGATAACTTGAGGATCCACACTGTGAACATGGATTGCCTGAACGCGGAATCAATTTCCGCAAGCACATCTAACCGTGAATCTAAGAAGAGTGGAGACTGCCTTTCATCGAATACCGTAAGTGTTAAATTCCTTCATTGTTTTTTGCCAGAGAATGTTCTGTTGTGATTTTGTCTTAACCCTGTACATGTAAGTACCCGAACATGTAATCACTAATTGTAGACAATTGATCTCCTGGCTTGCTTTGATGTTAATCTCCCTACTAGTTAGTTCCCTTTGAGCATGTACCCTCTTGATTATATGTTTAATCTGAACATGTACATTGCTGAGCATGGATTCTGCTGTGCATGGAGCCTTTTGCATATGGACCCCTCTAAGGATAATGCACTTTGGATAATGAAACCCCCTAACCGTGCTCATGTGGAACATCCCGAGCTTCAACAGCCTGAGCATGGACCCTCCTGAACGTGGAATCAATGAGCATGAAAACATCTAAGCATGTACCAAGAACCAGAAGTGTCCACAGTTCTTGAGTTGCTGTTCATGGGATTCCATAAGTATTAATTTCTTTGACCCTTGTTTCCTCTGAGAATGTTCTTTTGTGATTTTTGTGTAACCCTGTAAATGTACCTTCTTGAGCATGAAACCCCTCATTGTAGGCTCTCCTGATCATGGCTTGCTTTGATAGTCATCTTCCCTTAACATAGCCCCACTTGAGTATGTATCCTCTAGATTATGTGTAATATAATAACTCATACTGTCCTGAGCGTGGAGTCTACTGACCTCGGAGTCTTTTGAATTGGAACGGCTCTGAGAATGACACACTTCAGAAAATGTATCCCCTAGGCCATGGAATGTCTTCCAGTGGGACACCCTGAGCTTAAACAATCTGAGAATGGCCCCTTCTGTTCATGGAATCAATGAGCCCCGTCATTTCTAAGCACACACCTAGGAATCCTTGATGTGTACATCATGGAATGCTGCAATAATTTCCTTGATCCTAGTTCATCCTGAGAATATACCTGTGTGATTTTGTGTAACAACGTACAAGTACCTTCCTGAGCACGGAGGCTCTAAGACGCGATCCTTCTAATCATGTATTCTGTGAATTTAACTACCATGATCTTAGTCCCTCTGGATTCTGTATACCACTGATTGTGTTTAAGAACAGAATATGTGGTTTTCTGAGCATGGAAGGCCTTAGCGGAGAGCTGGCTATGTACCTTCAGACCATAGACCCGTCCACATGGTCGTGAACCCATGTGATCCTACACCATTCTGAATATGTATGTGCTCTTATAATGCAACCATTCTGAGAAATACCGACACTCAACATGGACCCATGAGTGTGGAATGTCCTGAACATAAAGGTCCAAGGAATATACAGCCTTGATCATGGAATCCTTGTGTATAGTCAATGATACACAGCAACTCAATAAGCATGGACACTTCTGATGATCGACTGCCCTGAGAATTAACTTCCCTAATCAGACCCATTTTCCACCATGTACCTACTTGGTAGTTTATCCCCTGTATGTGTACCAGCATGAGCATCAAAACCCTCAGTATGGAGCCTGCTGAGCATGACATACTTTGATTTTAATCTCCCTTAAATATCGTGCCACTTGAGCATATACTCTTTTCTTGATGTTTAATACTTGAACATGTAAAATCTGTGCATGGAAAAGTGTGAGTAAGGAACACACTGAGAATAAAACACTCGTGAGAACAAACAGCTTGTCCACAGCTTTTCTTGTGTGGATAACTTAAGGAGAAACACCAGGAACATGGATCCTCTGAATATGGAATGAATGACTGCTATTACATTTAAGCATGAATCTAAGAAGAGTAGACACTTTTGTTCATGGAATTCTGTAAGTATTAATTTCTATGATCCTAGCTTACCTTGAGAATATTCTTTTGTGATTTTGTGTAACCCCTTTTTTTGTCGCTTTCTGAGCATGAAAACCCTAATTGTATATTCTCCCGATCCTGACCTGTTTTGATTGTAACATCTCTTAAACATAACCCCATGTGAGCCTGTATCCTCTAGATTATGTGTAAAATAATAACTCATACTTTCCTGAGCATTAATTCTGCTGACCATATGGAGCCTTTTTGTTTTGGACTAGTCTGAGAATGATACTCTTCAGAAAATGTTTCCCCAAGACATTGGAACGTCTTCCTGGGGGACATCTTGAGCTTAAACTATCTGAATATGAATTCAATGAGCCCGTCATTTCTAAGCATGTACCTAGGAATCCTTGACCTGTACATCCATGGAATGCTGCAATAATTTCCTTCATCCTAGTTCATCCTGAGAAAGTACCTATGTGATTTTGTGTAATAACATTCGAGGACCTTCCTGAGCATGGATGCTCTAATTGGCCACCCCCCTAATAGTGTAATCTTCGTACTTAAACTACCGTGATCTTAGGCCCTCTTGATCATGTACACCACGAATTGTGTATAAGAACAGAATATGTACTTTTAGGAGCATGGAAAGCCTAAGCAAACAGCTTGAAATGTACCGTCAGACCATAGAACCTGCCTCGAGCATGAACCCATGTGATCCTACACCTTTCTGAGTAAGAATGTCCTCTTATAATGGTAACATTCTGAGAAATACTGACAGTCAATTTCGGCTCATGCGTGTGGAATATCCTGAACATAAAGGTCCAGGAAATATACACACTGGATATTGGATTCCTTGGGCGTAATCAATGATAAACAGCAACTCACTGAATGTGGACACTTCTGATCATGGGCTGCACTCAGAATCAACTTCCCTAATTAGAGCCACTTTCCATATGTACCCACTTGTTTATCTCCTGAATGTGTACCAGCCTGAGCATCAAAATCCTCAGCATGAAGCCTACTGACCTACTTCCATTTTAATCTCCCTTGAATATCGTGCCACTTGAGAATATACCCTCTTCTTGATGTTTAATGCCTGAACTTGTAAAATTATGTGCATGGAAACGTTTGAATAATGGCACACACTAAGAATAAAACACTTGTGAGAATACACACCCTATACATGGCCTCTCTTTGGTGGATGACTTGAGGATCAACACTTGAACGTGGATCCCATGTATATGGAAACAATGACCGTAATTACACCTAAGCATGAATCTAAGAAGAGTGGGCATTGCCGTTCATGGAATACTGTAAGTATTAATTTCCCCATTTGTTGTTTACCTGGAGAATGTTCTGTTGTGATTTTGTCTTAACCGTGTACATGTAACTCCCCAAACATGGAACCACTAATGGTAGACACTTTTCATTATGGCTTCCTTTGATGTTAATCTGCCTGTTAAATAGCTCCCCTTGAGCAGGTACCGTCCTGATTATGTGTTTAATCTGAACATGTAAATGTCTGAGCATGAATTCTGCTGAGCATGGAACCATTTGACTAAGAACTCACTGTGAGAATGATGCACTTTAGGGAATGAAACCTGAAAACCTTGGAATCAGTTTCTGTGGAATATCCTGAGCTTAAACAACCTGTAATGGACCCTCCTGCACATGGAATCAATGAACACAATCACAGCTAAGCATGTGGTGTAGAAATATGCCTATTTCTATTCATGGAATTCTGTAAGTATAAATTTCCTTATACTAGTTCATCCTGAGAATGTTCTCCTGTGATTTCATGTAACCCATGTAGAGGTAAGTTCATTAGCATGGAGCCCCTAATATGGGACCCACCTAATCGTGTATTTTCCGAAAATAGCCTCTCATGAGCAGGTTTTCCATTGATCCATAGAAAACTTCAATATGTACTTTTTTGAACTTGGAGGTCTGAGCAGAGACCTGGTTGACTATATTCCTTCAGACCTTAGACGACGGCTACTGAGCATAAACCCACATTATCTTGGACAATTCTAAGTATGAATGTACTATGATAATGGAACCCTCATTCAAATAACAACACCAGAAAGCATCCGCATGTGTGCAACATCCTAACATAAATGTCCAGGGATAGACACTCCTGATCATGAAATCCCTGAGCATAATCACTTCTAAACAGCAACTCAACTTCTTATCAAGGACTGCATGAAGAATCAACTTCCTTAATCGTAGCCTATTTTGAGCATGTACCCACTTGATTACATATATCCCATACACAAGTTCCTGCTTGAGTATGAAATCCCTCAGGGTGGACACTCCTGATCATGACCTGCTTTGATTTTAATCTCCATGAACATAGCCCAACTTGTGCATATACCCCCTTGGATTATATTTGATATCTGAACAAGTAACTTTCTGAGAATGATATTTTTAATGGGAGGACACACTTTGAGAATGGAGCATTCATGAGAAAGGAAACCCCGAGCATGGTCTCTCCTCTGTGGAATAACATGGGGATACAAAACCTAATCAAGGACCCTCCTGAAGCTGGAATCAATGATCGAAGTTACATCTAAGCATGTATCTAAGAAGAATGGACATCTATTCATGGAATCCCGTAAGTACTAATTTCCCTGATCCTACTTGTTCAGTAGAAAGTTTCTTTGTTTTTTGTATAACCCTTGTAGTTGTGACATCCTGAGCATGAACCCCATAATTGTAGACTCTTGATCCTGGCTTGCTTTGATTTTAGTTGCCCCTTTATATAGCTTCCCTGAGCATGTTCCTTCTTCAATATGTGTAATATCTAAACACACGAACATACCTGAGCATGGATTCTCCTGAGCATGAAGCCTACTGAATACACCCCACTCTGATAATGATATACTTCACAGAATGAAGTATATCACACCCAGACCATAGACTCTCTACATGTGGAACATCTTGGGCTTAAACAACCTGAGCAGGGACCTTCCTGAACATGGGATCATAGATTGCAATCACATCTAGGCATATACCTAAGAAGGGTGGACAGTTAGGTTCTTGGAATTCTGTAAGTAGAAATTTCTTGATTCTTATTCATTTGGAGAATGTTCCCTTGTGATTTCGTGTCACCTGTTCGTGAAACCCCTAATTGTAGACTTTCTTGATCATAACCTGCCTTGATTTTAATCTCCCTTAACATAGCCTCACTTGAGCATGTCCCCTTTTGATTATGTGTACTATCTGAACATGTACATTCCTGAGTGGATTTTCCTGAGAATGGGGAATTTTGTACACATCCACTCATAGAATGAATCCCCCGGACGAGTGAAGCTCTTTGTGTACAAAATCTTGTGCTTTCATGACCTCAGCATGGACCCTCCTGAACATGGAATCAATGAGGACAATGGTTTCTAAGTATATACCTATGACTCTTTGCCATTTCTGCTCATGGAATTCTGTATTTTGTTGAACCTAGTTCATCTTGAGAATGTGCCCTTGTGATGTCTTTTAACCCCTGTACATGTACGTTTTTGAGCATGGACCCGCTAATCATGGACCCCCACAACAGGTCCTATCTGATTATACACTTCCATTATTGTAACTGCTCATGGGCATGTATTCCCTTGATGATGTATAAAACCTGAGCATGTACTTTCCTGAGTATGGAAGGCCTGAGCAGAGAGCTGGCTGATTATGTACCTTCAGACCATAGACCCCTTCTTAGGAGCATGAACCCTCATGATCTTGGATTTTCTGAGTACGAATGCACTCTTATAATGTAACCCTTCAGAGAATTAACAACACTGAGCATGGACACTCTTTTGTGGATATCCTGAACCTAAAGGCCCAAGGAATATGCACTCTGGATCATGGAAACCGGATGTAATCATTTTTAGACAGCAACTCAATAAACATGGACACTTCTGATTATAGACTGCCTTAAGATCAACTTCCATAATCAGAGCCACTTTCCTGCATGTACCTACATCCTCTGTATGTGTCCAGCCTGAGCATCAAAACCCTCATGAAGGCACCTACCACCGTGACATACTTCAATTTTAATCTCCCTTCAATATCGCACCACTTGAGCATATACACTTTTCTTGATGTTTAATACCTGAACATGTAAAATCTGCGCATGGAAACTTTTGAGTGTGGACACGCACTGAGAATAAAACACTCTTGAGAACAAACAGCTTATCCACAACCTCTCTACTGTAGGTAACTGGAAGATATAAACCATGAACAACGAATCCGCTGAACATGGAGTCAATGACCGCAATTACATCGAAGCGTGAATCTAAGAAGAGTGGACACTTCTGTTCATGGAATTCTGTAAGTATTAATTTCCCTGATTGTTGTCTACCTACAGAATGTTCTCGTGTGATTTTGTATAACTGCTTTTCATGTACCTTCCTGTGCATGAAACCTCTAATTGTATATTCCCCTAATCATGATCTACCTTGATTGTAAGCTCCCCTTAACATTGCCCCACTTGAGCATGTAGCCTCTTGATTGCATTTAATATACTAACTCATACTTCCCTGAACGTGGATTCTGCTAAGCATGGAGCCTTTTGAATTTGGATCACTCTGAGAATGATACATTTCTGAAAATGTATCCCCAAGACCATAGAATGTCTTCCCGTGGGATATCCTGAGCTTAATCTGAGAAAAGACCCGTCTGAACATTGAATCACAGATGGCAGTCATTTCTAAGCATATATCTAGGAATTGTTCACATAAGTCCGTGGATTTCTGTACTTTCATTGATCTTAGATCATCCTGGAAATGTACCATTGTGAATTTGTGTAACAACAAAAGAGTACTTTACTGAGCATGGACAATATAATTTTCGATCTCCCACTCATGTATTCTGTGAATTTAAACTACCATGATCTTAGCCCCTATTGACTGTGTATAACACTGGTCATGTATAATAACTGAAAATGTTCTTCTTGGAGGCTGATCAGCAAAATGGCTTACTATGTATCTTCAGACCACAGACCTTGCCTCATGAGCATGAACTCATATGATCCTACACAATTTTGAATATGAATGCCCTCTGACAATGAAACCATTCTGAGAAATATCAACACTCTGCATGGGCCAACCAGTGTGAAATATCCTGACCATAAAAGTTCAAATAATATACGCCCTTGATCATGGAATCCTTGTGTGTAATCAGTGATACACAGAAACTCAGTCAGCATGACTCTTCTGATGATGGACTGCCCTAAGAATCAACTTCCCTAATTAGAGCCACTTTCCATCATGTACCTACTTGGTAGTTTATCTCCGGCATGTGTACCAGCCTGAGCATCAAAACCCTCAGTATGGAGTTTACTGACCGTGACATACTTTGATTTCAATCTCCCTGGAAAATCGCGCCACTTGAGCATATACTCTTGATGTCTAATACCTAAACATGTAAAATCTGCGCATGGAAACGTTTGACTAAGGACACAGACTGAGAGTAAAACACTCGTTAGAACAAACAGCTTATCCACGGCCTCTCTTGTGTCGATAACTTGAGGATTAACACCAGGAACATGGATCCTCTGAACATGGAATGAATGACAGGAATTACATTTAAGCATGAATCTAAGAAGAGTGGACATTTCATGAAATTCTGTAAGTATGAATTCCCTTGATCCTAGTTTACCTTGCAAATGTTCTTTTGTGGTTTTGTGTAATCCCTTTTCCTGTACCCTCCTGTGCATGAAACCCCTAATTGTATATTCCCCAGATTCTGACCTCCTTTGATTGTAACCTCCCCTTATTGTGGCCCCACTTGAGCATGTATCCTGTATATTATGTGTAATATAAAAACTCATACTTTCCTGAGCATGGATTCTGTTGACCATGGAGCCTTTTGGGTTTGGACCACTCTGAGAATGAAACACTTCAGAAAATATATCCTCAAGACCATGGAATGTCTTCTTGTGCGACATCTTGAGCTTTATCAATGTATGAGTGGACCCTTCTAAATATGGAATCAATGAACCCCATCATTTCTAAACATATCCCTAGGAATCCTTGACCTACACATTCATGGAATGCTGCAATCATTTCCTTGATCGTAGTTCATCCTGGGTACACACCTGTGTGATTTTGTGTAACAACATACAAGTACCTTCCTGTGCACGGATGCTCTAATTGCCCACCCCTCAAATCATGTATTCTGTGAATTTAAACTACCGTGATCTTAGCCTCTCTTGATCATGTATACCACTGATTGTGTATAAGATCAGAATATGTAGTTTTCTGAGCATGAAAGGCCTGAGCAGAGAGCTGGCTACGTACCATCACACCATATACCATTCCTCATGAGCATGAACCCATGTGATCCTAAACCTTTCTGAGAATGAATGTTGTCTTTTAATGTAACCATTCTGAGAAAAAGTGACACACAGCACGGACTTATGAGTGTTGAATATCCTGAACATAAAGGTCCGGTGAATATACACTCTTGATCATGACATCCTTGGGCGAAATCAATGATAAATATCAACTCAATAAGTGTGGACACTTCTTATCATGTTCTGCAATCAGAATCAACTTCCCTAATTAGAGCCACTTTCCAGTATGTACCTACTTGTTTATCCCCTGAATGTGTACCAGCCTGAGCATCAAACTCTCAGCCTGAAGCCTACTGCTCATGATATACTTCTATGTTAATCTCCCTTGAATGTCGTGCCACTTGCGAATATACCCTCTTCTTGATGTTTAACGCCTGAACTTGTAAAATTATGTGCATGGAAACGTTTGAATAATGGCGCACCCTAAGAATAATACACTTGTGAGAATAAACACCCTATCCATGCCCTGTCTTCGGAGGATAACTTGAGGATCAACACCTTGAACATGGATCCCCTGTACATGGAAACACTGACCGCAGTCTTACGCCTAAGCATGAATGTAAGAAGAATGGACGTTGCCTTTCATGGAATACTGTAAGTATCATTTTCCCCATTTTTGGTTAACATAAATAATGTTCTGTTGTGATTTTTGTCTTAACCCTGTACATGTAACTTCCCTAACATGGAACCACTAATTGTAGACACTTGTCATTGTGGCTGCTTTCATGTTAATTTCCCTATTAGATAGTTCCCCTTGAGCATGTACCCCTTGATTTTATGTTTAATCTGAACATGTACATTTCTGAGCACGGAATCTGCTGTGCATGGAGCCTTTTGCATATGGACACCATTGAGAATGATGCACTTTGAATGATGAAACCCCATAACCATAAACACAGTTCATGTGGAACATCCTGAGCTTTAAAAACCTGAGGATGGACACTCCTGAACATGGAATCAATGAGCACAATAAAATCTAAGCATGTACCAAGAACCAGAAATATTTCTGTTATAGAATTTTGTAAGTATTAATTTCTTTGATCCTTGTTTACTTTGAAAATATTCTTTTGTGATTTTTGTGTAACCCTGTAAACGTACCTTCTTGAGTGTGAAACCCCTAATTGTAAACGCTCCTGATGATGACCTGCTTTGATATTAATCTCCGCTTAGTTAATAGCCCCACTTGAGCATGTATCCTCCAGATTAGGTGTAATATAATAACTCATACTTTCCTGAGCATGGAATCTTCAGAGCATGGTGCCTTTTGAATTTGGACCACTCTGAGAATGATACATTTCAGAGAATGTACCCCCCAGATCATGGCCTGTCTTTCTGTGTGAAAATTCTGAGCTTAAGTGGTATGAGAATGGACCCTTCTGAACATGGAATCAATCAGCAGTCATTTCTAAGCATATACCTAAGAAGCTCAACATGCTTTTCCATGGATTTCTGTAATAATTTCTTTGATGCTATCTCATCTTGAGAATGTACCTCTGTGATTTTTTTTAGGAGCTGTACATGTACCTCCCTGAGCATGGGGTCCTAATTTTGGGCCCTTCTAATCATGCTTTCTTCTAACATAAACTACCATGTTCTTAGTCCCTCTTTATCATGTATATTATTGATGATGTAGAATATCTGAACATGTATTTCTCTGAGCATGGGAGGCCTGAGTATAGACCTTGCTAAGTACATACCTTCAGACCACAGACCCCCTCTTATGATCGTGAATCTACAGTATAGTTCGTTCTGAATGCCCTTTTATAACGGAAAGCTTCTGAGAAAAAAAAACACACAAAAACAGCATGAACTCATGAGTGTGGAACATCCTGAACCTAAGGGCTCAATGATTATACACTCCTCAACATGGAATCCTTGGCACAGTTTGGGCTAAACAGCAACTCAATAAGCATGGAAGCATATGATCACAGACTGCAGTAAAAATCAACTTTCTAATCTTAGCCACTTTGGAGGAAATACTCACTTGATTGTTTTACCACTGTACATGTACCGTCCTGAGAATCAAAAACTTTTCCATGAAGCCTACTGACCCTGATATGCTTCAGATTTAATCTCCCTTGAACATAGTGCCATTTGAGAATATACCTCCTGGGAATATTTAATACTTGAACATATAACCATCTGTGCATGGAAGTGTTTGAGTAAAGGCCCACGCTGTTAATGGAACACTCGTGAGAATAAACAGCCTATCCATGGCTTCTCTTGTGTGGATAACTTGAGGATAAACAACGTGAACATGGAACAACCTGAACATGGAATCAGTGACCGCAGTGACATCTAAGCATGAATCTCAGAAGCGTGGACCCTTCTGTTCATGGAATTCTGCAAGTATGAATTTCCCTGATGGTTGTTTACCTAGAGAATGTTCTTTTGTGATTTTGTGTAACTGCTATACCTGTACTGCCCTGAGCATGAGACCACTAATTGTGGACTCTGCTGATCATGCCTTTCTTTGATGTTAACCAACCCAGTAGATAGCCCCACTTGAGCATGTACTCTTGATTATATGTTTTATCTGAACATGTGGTTTTCAGAGCATACAATCTGCTTAGCATGGAACCATTTATTTCAGACACACTCTGAGCATGATGCACTTCGGAGAGTGAAACCCTCAGACCTTGGACTGTTTTTGTCTGGAATGTCCTGAGCTCAAACAACATGAGCATGGAATCAAAGAACGCAATGGCTTCTAAGCATGTACTGAAGAATTGTGGAGAGTTTCGTTCTTGGAATTCTGTAAGTAAATTTCCTGATCCTTTTTCACCTTGAGAATGTTCATTTATTATTTAGTGTAACCCCTGTATGTACCTTCCTGGGCATAGACCCCCTAATTATGGACCCTCCTAATCATGTATTCTCTGATTACATACTATCATGATCTTAGCTGCTTTTGAGCATGTAATCCATTGATTGTGTATATTTCCTGAATATGTACTTTTCTGAGCATGGAAGACCTGAGCATAGACCTGTATATGTTCCAGCAGGCCATAGACACCATTCCCGTTGTGAGCATAAGCCATCATGAGCATGGACTGTTCTGAGTTTTAATTTCCTCTGATAATGCGACTCTTCTGAGAAAGAACACGTTAGCATGCACTTCAAAGTGTGGAATATCCCGAACATTAGTGCCGTTGAAATGGACACTCCGGAACATGGAATCCCTGGGTGTAATCACTTCTAAGCAGTAACCATGTAGGTGACGTTCTTCTTGTTTATCGACATACCTGCTTTTACAGTTTCATGATCATAGCCTTTTCTTAGGATGTACCCCCTTGATAATGTATATACGCTGAATATGCACTCTCCTGAGCAAAGATACCTTGAATATCCACTCTCCTGAGTGAAGATCTTTTGGGTATGGTTCCAACTCTCTATGTCCCCACACTGCCCATTTCATCAACACCACTGAGTATAAATTTCACTGAGCAAGGACCACTCTGAGAGGAACACACTTCTGAGAATGCACCACACTGAGGATGCACTCTCTGTGTGAAACATACTGAGCATTAACCTCCTGAGCTTGGAAACTCCTGAAAATGGTATCACAGAGCATGATCGTGTCTATGTTTGCAATCAGTGAGGAATGCAGACACTTCTGATTATGGAATGCCCCAACAATCAATTTCCTGATCATAGCTTATCCTGGGCATGTGCCCCCCAGATTTTGTTTAATCTCTGTACCTGTACAATCCTGAGCATGAAACCTCTATTTGGAGACCATGCTGATCATGGGCTCTTGGATCATAAACTGCTCTGATCTTAGTGCCACTGAATCATGTACCTTATTGATCAAGATAAAAGACTGAATATGTACTTTCTGAGCACAGTAGGCCTGAGTTTGGATCCAGCTGACTGTGTTCCCGCAACCATAGAACCCCCACCCAAGCCAGGGAAAATTGAGTATGGGCTCTTCTGAGAATGGCTACATTCAAAGATCAAAACTTCTCTGAAAGCACCCTAATGAGCATGGACAACCTGAATTTGGAACATCCTGAGCATGAATGACCTGAGCGTGGACCCCCCGACCATAGAATCCTGGGTATAGTCACTTCTGAACATAGACACTCCTGATCATGGCCTGGCCCAATAATCAACCTCCCTGGTCATAGCCCTGCCAAGTGCAAGCATAAACTAACCACCCTAAGAATGTTTTCAATATTTGTAAGTTGATGACAGTGGCCGAATTTCCTTCGCTGTGAGAAATGATTTTGCAATAGGAGAACTCTCTACCCCATGTGGGTGTGTATGCCTCTGAGTAAGTTTCCTGGGCAGGTGTTGGTGCTGCACATTGCTGGGTCTGAGTTCTCAACTGACCCAGTTCTCTGGGCTCAGCTAAGAGGCCTTGGTGGTGTGATCCCAGAAGCTTGAGAGCATCCCTGTGTCACAACTCATAGTACCCTTGTGTTTGTGTATTATTTATAATAAACTCAAATAATCTTCAAAATGAAGGCATCCAGTCACCTCCAGAGACTCCCAGGCCATGGGAACCAGGAGGCTGGGCTTGGCATGGCCTTGCATCTTGAGGAACGAGGGACAGTGGCCACGTGTACCCTTGTACCCAGCTCTGTGGCATGCAATGAATTGGACGCGCAATTGTTATCCCAAATAGGTGGAATCTGGTCTCAGTATGACCCTGGTGAAGAGAGAAGCGCCCCTTATGACCTTCTCAGACCTTCTCAGAATTTAGCTTATATCACATGAGGAAATAGAAACAGGAGAAGCACAGGAAGTGTGAATCAAGCACACACGCTCTATCTGCATTATTTGTTACCTCTGTGCACCTCCCGTGTCCAGGATGCTTCTGTGGCACATATCCAAAGGTGCTGTGAGCACCAGCCTTTGGGTCCTGAGGGTCGGGGACATTTGTGAAAACACAATGATGTAAAGTGGGGCTGCATTAATCTGGCACCTTCTCACTTTCTGTGGCCAGGCAGGCATGGACAGTGCCCAACCCAGGCAGTGGGCATGACACTGAATCCTGTGTGAGGCTCTTGTCCTGCCCTGCCATCGACACCCAAGTCTGGATTCTCTCAGTGAAGCTGAGGAAGGGACACAGGTCCTGGAGCAGAGGTGGTTGATCCCAGGTCTGCCAGGGATCCCCCAGACTTGAGGAGCCTGGAAAGAATGTCCAAAAGGCACTGATCATGAGCACAGGGACCCCATGTTGGACCTGTTCTCACGACACAGTTGCCCAAATGCCTGTCCTGCTCTGAGATGGGTGTGGAGCACCTGGCTGGATGCCTGGGGAGCTCTGCTACCTGAACCAGCATCACTAGGGGGAGAATTGACTCAAGTACAGGCCAGAACACTTGGGTACAGGGGAGGATCAGAGGTGCAGAAGTGTGGTCCCTCTTCACACTGGTTCTGTGACAGTGAGGCTGCGATGACTCATGTTGTGGCCTCAACACCCGGCTTGTGCACACTCCACACAATAGGTAGCAGCTCTGCTCCCACACACTTGCCCCCTCCCATGGGAACCTGCCACCCCAACACCTTGCTGTGTTCCATGTGAAGCTGGTCGAAGGTCTGCATCCTGTTTCCTCCTCCCGGATCAGGTCCTGTGTCACCAGACTCCCCTTCACACACCCCGTGTGCTTCCACACCCTCCAGTCTGCCACCTAAACACAACCGAAATAAGACCCTGTCCTCTGATCACCATGTCTTCCTCTCTCCTCCCCTTCTCAGAAAACAAAACAAACCCTTTGAGTGCTGTGTTCTTCCTTGCATATCCAGTTCTGCCTCCAAATGGCTTCCCCAGGTTTTCAGCCACAGAGCAGCTCTTACTAAAACACCCACCACCTTCTCCTCCTCACCCAGGGCCCTTTTCAGTCCTCAAAGCACTCAGGGATGTTGACACCTTCTTTCAAGTGCTCTATTCCATGAGCCATCACCAGGAACACCATAGTCACTATGGGTACTTAGGGGAAATCCTCAAGGTGGGCCTTAGAGCCTTAGGAGTCAGCCCAGTAGAACCTGTGCCCAGAGATGGGTGTTAGAGAGCCCTACTGCCCTTGGGATACCAGAAGCTTACTCTCAGAAATTCACTCTCAGTAACCTACCCCCAGGTTGTCACACGCAGGTTCTTACTACCAGGGACTCATCTTTAGAGAGACACCCTCAAAAGCCCACACCTAAGCACTCACCCCTAGGAGACAACCCCTAGGAAATTTCTCACATTCATCCCTTTATCTTCTCAGCCACTGTGAAGCAGATGTGATTGCATGAGGCTGAGTTGTCTGCTGGAGAGGACTATTATGTTGGGAGTAACCTGGGTGCAAATGTCTTCATGTCACAAGTGACTCAACAGTTCGGGCCTGCGAGGTGACCTCTACCAGATCAGCTGTTGGGAGGATTCCTGAAGATTCTGATGTCACTCTGACCCTTGATGATCACAAGTTTCTTGTCCATAGACCAGCAAGTGGCAGCTCGAGGGCCTAGACTCTCACATCCATTTTTACTGGACATTGAATTGAAATAAGCACTAAGACAGACACCATGGACTCAGAGATGAAAAACCCAGCCTCTGTTTGGCAGAGCAACTGACCTTGATAACCATGCAGCCCTGTGACTACACATCCTATCCTGAGGCATCAGAGGAGACCTATCTCCACGTGGGCCTCACAGAGAAGGTCATGGTTCTCTGAGATCAGAAGACACAGTGGAGTCAGCCAGAGGAATGCTGAAGGCTGAAGAATGTTCTAAACACCAAATGGTCTGTGTCCTGAAGACCTGGAGCAGAAGAGGGAGGCTGTGTGGCAGTGAATACAGGGGTGCGTGCATGTGTGTGTGCACCTGTACATGTAGATCTGTATAATTAAAAACTAGTTTTACATTTCTTCAGCAGTGGGTTTCTCACATCTAAAAATATAATTTATTTTTCTAAACACCTGTTGTCTCTTGGATTCTACTTTTGCAAGGGCACAGAAGGGCCAGGGACATGCGCCTGTGGGAGTATTTTCTCCTGCACTGGACATATTTGCTGCTCCCTCAGGGCTGTCACGGTGTGGGCAGGCATATGAACGTTGCCAGTGTCCTCTCTCCTCTTGGTAAACTCCAGACTCATCATGGTGGGACTTCTGACCCTCTTAAGTCCACAGCAGTGGGTCTAGAAGAGAGAAAAAACTCGCTCTTTGTTGTTTTGAACTGAAGTGCATCATGTGCTGCTTTAAGAACAGAATGAGCGCTGGCTGGTGTGTCTCCCTTGGTTGGACATCCCATTACAGCGACACATACAGGAAAGGGTTGCTCTTTCAACTCCCATTGAAGGCACATGCCCAGGTTTTCGGTTCTCTTTCTGGTAAAGGTGCCTGTGAGAGTCAATGGATAAATGTTTTTATCTCACATCCATGTTTTTCTCTCTCTCCCTCTCGCTTTTTCTTTAAAAATCATTTAAAAACAGAAAGCAAATCATCAAGTTACCACTGTGAACCACAATCTTTTTGTAGTTGGAAGTTGGTGGTTGTGGCCATGGGGTCTTTGGTTCTCAAGCAGTTGCATGGCAGGGACCATATCTGGCTCATCTCCTATGCCCATCAATGGCTGTGGTGTCCAGCAAACGGTGCTGCATAAGGGATTCAGCAAAAGGGTGTCTGCTCTCTCCACAAACTGGTGTCTGCTGTGGATTTTAGGGTTAATGAGAGTTTGAAGGTTGCATGTGACCTGTTCAGGCCCCATTTCACACACACTGCAGAGGGGGAGAATTGGGTCCTAATTTCATTTGTTAGGACACTCCCAGTAGGAAACTATCGGGTGGGAAAGGCAAAGGGAAAAGCCAGGTGTGTACATCCCTCATTTCCTCCCACCAGGGGGAGGAGCACTGTGCATGTGGGTCAGGGGCAGCCCCCTCAACAGGAGTGTCTGACTGCATGGGGCTGCATTAGATACGTTCAAAGAGGCAGAGCAAAAGATTGAGAGACCTGGAGATGAAGAGACAAAGCTCAAGAGAAAGAGAGATGGGGGGAAGGGAGAGAGCCTAAGCATCTAAGACAGCAAGATATAGGTGGAAAACATACCCGGGGCTAAAGGAGTCTGATGCAGACACTCTGACGCTGTGCTGAGAAAAGCCTTATCCACACCCCAGGGTGGCTGTCCCCAGGTTGGTGTCAGTCATCCTGGAGCCACAGTAGAGGAAGGTGGAGTCTGGTCCGATTCTTTCCCTTGTCTTGTCTGCAGGAAAAAGGCACACAGGCACACACATGTGTGTGTTTATTATGTTTGCGCCTTCCACTTTTGTGCGCTGTGCTTAGTGGGGATCTCTGCACTGAGGCACAGAACCCTGGCAGACCCAGCTCAGGAAGTTCACCTTTTCTCTGATTGCTTGTTGGTCAATTTCCTCTCTGGTAGGTCCACCAGAGGGAGGAGGGACAGGAGGTGTCTGGAGGGAACCTTTTGCAGACAGAGAAAAAAGGTCAGGAAGCAAAACTTTTACCACCAGGCATCCCCAGTGGTTCCGATCCAGGATACTAACCAGGCCTCAAACTGCTTAGCTCAGTCTGGCTGAGGACGCCCATGGGCCCAGCCTGACCCCAGGCTCATCAACACTGAGGACCTAGAGCTGTGCTTGCACTGTCCTCTGGCCTGATGGACCAGACCTCTGTTTTCCACTTGACATCCTCTGTCAGGCTCCAGAGGTTGGGGATGGGGTGGCTGCCTGGCTTGGGATTCCCTCTTTAGAGAGGGGAAGGTGGGGCCTTCTGCCAGTTTTTCCAAGCAAGACATTTCTCTTGATCTTCATGTTTTCTCCATAGCCCAGGTAGCCCCCTCTCCAGGACTGGGGAAGGAGTGTCACTTTTAGGGTCCTCTGTTCCAACAAAGCAAGGAGGCTCACTCCCTAGGGCAGGCTGAGGAAGAAGCTTCCAGTGCACTTTTGAAAACTCCCTTATCTGACTGGAGGTCCCTTGCTTTGTTGCACTTTGTTAGAGGAAGCTGCAGGCACTAATATCAGAGCCACATTTCAGTGTTAGCTCCCACTTCCCTTGTGGAGGCAGCAGCCTTTGAGCTATTCTGGAAACTCCACAGGAGGAATGGGTCCACAAAGCCCTTGCTGCAGGGCAGCCTCTGCACTATTTTTAAAACAACACCCCTTGGAGGAAAAGAACAGGCCTTTACCCTAAGGCCGGTATGTGTACCTCTTACTCTACTGTGGAAACCAGGACACCAAAGGGTGTTGCCTCATACCTTCCCACCCTGGGCTGGAAAAAGAGCACCTGGCTTACTTTGGAGACCTGATTCCCAAATTGGAGGCCATCCTTAACCTAGCTGGGGAGGGTCACCCCTACCAAAGAAATCCCCTTGATATGGAGGCATCGCACCCACTTCCAGGCACCAGAGACCTGGCCCCTGCAATACTTTGAAAACATCAAGCTTTCTATCCATGTTCCCCACCCCATACCCTCTTCTATGTAGAAAATGCTGTCTTAATACCTGTGAGACTCCCTAAGCCTAGAGGAGGGGTAGCCTCATGACCACTCAAAAGAGGAAAACCCCATGCTAGAGAACAAAACCCTGGACCCCAAAAGGGGGACCTGGCTGCTCCAACCCTTGAAGAAGTCAACTTGTGTGCCAGGGGAACCCCATGTTCTGGAAGGGAGATTTCAGACTTCCTCCTGGAAAAGGAAGCATCTCTGCTTTGACATAAACCCTGCAAGTGGAGAGGCCGACACTTGATTTGGGGAGTGTGCCCTTTCCCACAGCTCTGAGAAAATCGCACCCCGACCATTTGGCCCCTGCTTCTCCACTAGAGTTTGTAACCCCAGTGATGGAGGGAGACCCACCATCTGAAAAAATGCTCCCCATCACACATTGGGGTGTGGTTCCATCTCCTCCACTCTAAGGGTAAATCCAGAGGCACAGGAGCCCTCCACTTCCATCCTTGTGAGCTGAGTGGGTGGGGTCAGGTTAAAGCAGAGGGTGGGCCTGTGTGGGAGAGGGGTTAGGGTGGGCAGCACAAGCCACTCAATGCTGCTAAGCTGGAGGCGAGGTCTGGGATTTCCAGTTCTCAAAACAGATGAATTTGCTCATGAAGAGGTGCAAACTTGGAGCTAAATAATATGAAAAGAATTTTTTAACCCTCTGGCTGTAAAGAGATCAGGCTGCTTTAGGTTAGAAGAGAAAATGCTGGGCTTGGGCCCCACAGGCCTCTCCACCAATTGTATCCTGTTGTGGGAAATAGTGCAAACCAGGGGCGTGTTCTCCCTCTCTCTCTCCCCTCTTCCCTCTCTCCCCTCTCCCCTCTCCCTTACCCTAAGGACCACAGTCATCTCTTCCCATGAATTCTGCTGAGACTATCTGGCTGGTCTGGTTCTCAGGAGACCTGGTTTCTTCTCCTTCTCTCCCTGACTTTGGGATTTGGACTGAGGAACTTGGGGCTCAAGGATCAGTTGAACAACCTGCTGCTGTTCTGATCCTCAGTGGTTGCTGGTGGTGTGGTCGGCAGTTAGATAGATATGAGTAGACAAAGAATCTTGTCCCCAATCTTTCCTCCCCTGGCCTTCATTAGTCATGTGGCTTTAGACCCCTTTAAGGGGAACAAGGACAAGGAGGACAGCCCCATATGACTCCAGCAGAAGCCCTTACATGACCACCCCCTCAAGCATTGGGCCCTCAGGATAATGAAGTTTTGGAAGAACAAAGCCTCAGGTCTCTTGATCATGGAGACAGAGTTTTGGACAAAATAGACACGACATTTAGTCCTCAGTTGAGATTGTGCTCCAGGCCCAGGAAAGCAGCAAAACCAGACAGAGCAACACCAAGGCTGACATCAGGACCAGCTGTGATGAATAATGATCTCCTCCCCTGGAGCCAACTAATAAAGGGAAACCATGCTCCTGAAAGGACACCTGGAAAGCTGATGAATATTCTATTGAGACCCCTGAGATCTCCCCTAAAATTTCCCACCCTTAGAAAACATATAACCCCTCAAGATAAGGAAGCTGGCCTGTGCTCTCCTTGGAGCACTCCCACACACCTCCTGTTCTTGGGGATATATACTGTTGCTTTCTTTCTTTAACCTCCAAAGGGCAACCATGGGAGCAGTGGGAAATGGTACCTGTTCTGGGGCAAACTCCCTGAGCCTGTCTCCAAGGCCACCTTCTCTCTGACTTTCCAGTGAGCTAACTGCAGCCCCACCTAGGCCCACTTCTGTAACTCTGGCTTTTCCTTCTCAGTGAGGCCACAGAGCCTGCTGTGGCTCACTTCTTTTCTAGAGAGCCAAATAGTTCCACGGAGGCTTTCCCCTGTTGCTTCTTCTATGTGAAGTTCTCCCTTGTTTCACTGTCCCTGGCTTTAACAAACGGACTCTCAAAATCACCTGGACTTCTGTTGCGCAATCATTTCTGCAGGAATTAAAGAACCCTCACACTGCAGCCTACACCAGGTCAGACCTGTTCCAGGCCAGGTCCCTTTCTGGTGACAGTTGGCACAGGTGTGACAAACTTTGGCCCAGTTCATTCAGCCACTGCACCTGCTGACTCACTACAAGCCCGTTTGGTGCCCAGTGGCACTCAAGATGCTTTTCTGGAAACAAAATCAGACCCAGATCTAAGGAATCCTCCTGCCTGCCCCTCATGGGCTGCTGTGTTGCTCTGGCGGGAGGAGCAGCCAACAACGTTGAAAGGTCTGCATATCTTGAAGTTGGCCTTGATACAGAGACAAGGTGGACATTGCCTCTTGCTGGTATTTTTAGTGCTGTGTCCACTTTTTTGAAATAATGAAATTTGGAAATATTTTCTCTTACAGTTTTAGCATTTCTAGGCTGATCCACTCACTGCCTTGTGAACCTCTGGTTACCTCGTTGCCTTGGTTATAGATCAAACAGCAGATATTCTGAGCATTTGGTCAGGGATTTCCAAAATCTACTGAGCCTCACATCCCCTTGCCCGCTGAGTACCCATACCAGGTTCTATGGTCTAGTCAGGGACATGGCCAGACCATAACTGAGTCGGGACCTGATCCAGGTACTTGTGGGTTCCTGATTCTAAGTCTCTGCCCCACAGACACTGAGCCTCTCCTACTATGCATTTTCTTTCCTTTTATATCCGTTTCATTTCTGATAATGAAGATCTGTGCTCAGGTAAAGCCTTAGCAAACTAAATCAAAAGTTTCCACACAGGCTGAAGACACAGACAATTCAAAGGAGGTGAGGCACCTGCATGGGTGTGGGGGAAGCCCTGTCCCTCTGCCCTTGTCACTCCTGAAGGTCCAGCCTCCAGACATGACCTAAGACTCTTTCCAGGCAAGGAGGAGGCCTGACACCTGGGACTGAAGGAATTTGTTCCCTTGCCCCTACTCATTGGAATGGGAGTGGGCAGTCTGTTATTCCCAGCCTTGGGAGTATAGGATGGATAGGCAGCTGGACTGGAGGTGAGGGGCAGGTGGACTGGAGGTGTGGGATGGGGTAGTGTGAGGGGTGATCTTGGAGGATGTTCCCCTCTAGAAGCAGTGGGGCTTGTGGAGGTCCAGAAGAAAGGAGCCATTGGCAGATCCTGGGCGAGTTGCTAGTTGGTGTGGACCTGTGTTCTCCAGAATCAGGACATGGTTTGGGGGGCAATGGACGCTTGTTCCCAACTTCAAGAACTTCCAAATTGGTCCTGTACAGACAGAGACTACAGCGGGAGCCTTTTCATGGTAATGGAGCCCCAGCTGCTCTGCGTGGCCAGGGTGCATGCTCTGCTTGACCTGGATGCACCCCCTGCCCCAACTGAGCAGCTTCTGCCCCTGGACCTGGATATGAAGGGGCTCATGCATAGAAGTGCAGTGGAGAGGCTGGGGTGTGACTGGTCCAAGTATGCGTGGTTGACCCAGTGGTAACCAAGAGCAGAAACCTTAGGTGGGCGAAGGACAGGCAGGAAACAAGAATAAGAGGCCAGCATCCCTCTCACCCTGCACCCTCTGGATTTCCTTGTGGGATAGGAGGACAGGTTTAGGGGCCAGGATATGGTGCGAAGCCCAGCACCCCATTGGCCCTGGTGCCCTGCATTGTCTTGTCAGCACCTCGGAGCCTGGAGCGAGGAGGGGTGACAGGCAAGTACTCCTTCACTGCAATCAGAACTCAGCTCCCTTTCCTTCCAGTCTGAAGCCCAACTGTTACCTTCCAATGCGTCAGCCTGAGGTCTGAGATAGTGCAGGTGCTCAGAACCGAGAACTTCTACATGGGGTTGACTGGATCATTAGCTTTCATAGTCCACAGCATGAGGGTGGCATTCTCCACCCGTGGCTCATCCAGGAACGGTGGCAGGGATGAGGGGTTGTAAGAGGTGTTGATGGGGGCAGTGCTCAGCAGCACCTAGGTCATCTAGAGAAATGCCAGCAGGAGCAAGTGGCTGCACAGCTGTAAGAAAGCCAAGGAGACCCCATGGATGGGATGCAGGGCCCAGGAGGCAATGGCCCATTGACTCGGGCTGTCTGTGTTTGCCAGTCTTTTAGGGCTCCGTGAGTGTGAACCAACTAATGGTTCCAGTGCCCTTTTTTCCTGAATGTGCTGCTTCAGACAGCCAGAAAATGCAATTCTGTATGATAATACCATCCAGTTGACTTATTACTATGAAGAGTGGAGAAACTATAATTATAAATGGCTGACAGACAGCAGTTTTACGCCTCTGCCATTATTATTTCCTGTACTGAAAATAGCCTGGGACCAGTGTCAGTCCACCCGCCCAGATTTGGTCCCCACCCCGATTTCTGAACTTGGACCTGGATGGTTGTGTCCATGGTGCTGTGGGAGCACTTGGAAGGACCCAGCAGATCTGGTTGCGAGGGTGGGGAGAGGTCCACAGGGACTTCGCCAACCTCCAAGGCTGGGTAGGACTTTCATAGTTGGAGAGGATTGGGATTATTAGTAGAAAGGCATCTTGGAAAGAGTATTTCTAGCAGAAGGAAATGATTGGGACACAGTTTATCGGAAGTGGATGAGTACAGTGCTAGTGGATCCCTAATAGAAAATCTTCCATCTCGATTCCTACATTACTTAACAGAGTGGCTCCAACTGACTTTGCCCTTTCAAAGTAATTTTTGGAGGGAGAGAGGGGCAGTTGATTCCATGTCTGCTGTTTACAAAAAATAAATAATAATAATAATAAAGCTTTTAGAAAATATGGAAAAGTATGAAATCACCTATAATCCCTCCACTTACTCAGACATCATCCTAGCAAATATATGTGTATATAAGCTTATTACCTCTTTGTAATCATCCAGATATTTACTATTATAGAAATGAGTTTAACTGTAGGTACAATGTGGAGCCTCAGGTTTCTCGCTTGCAATATTTCATGGACAGAATGCCATTGAATATATATTATGTCCTGAGTTGATATCACTATCATTTAATTGGCTGCACAGCATTCTCCATGGGGTTGTACTACTGGAACCAGGAACCCCAGACCTATCAGGACTATGGGCTTATAAGAATTCCTGGTTCTAGAAAACTAGCTCTGATTAGCTTATTCAAAAACAAGAGTTTATTATGTTAGTTCTCACAGGCAATTCAAAACCTGTGTTTGGGTTTCAACAGCAGCTGGACCAAGGAATTTAAGATCTTTTACATAACACCTCACAAACACATCTCATCTTGGATTCCTTCTTTATTCCCCACAGGATAAAACCTTTTCTTCTCTGATTCACATGGTGAGAAGCAAGACCAAAAAAGGCCTAATGTTGACATTTTTAGAATGCAGGCAGCCACAAAAAAACTGACTTTTCTAAACCAGTCTTGTCCTAAAACTTCCACAGAAGTGTTCAGAGAAATCTGAGTGCCAGGAGCTCATATCTGGATCAATCAGCACTCTCTAGGCAATTGTTCTTTTATTGCCTCAGCATGGGTAGGAGACTGGCCCTGGGGCATCAACCTTGGCCAGGAGAGAAGGGTCATATCCCTCTGGGTTGGCTTCCATGGTGAGTGTACAGACAAGGGGAGGGATGGTTCTCAAAAAAGAAGTGCCTCATAGGTATTCACTAAGAAGCACATAAGGATCCAAAATGGGATGGAGGGGAGCGTGAGCATTTGCCAATAAAATCAATTATCTTAAGATTAGTTTCACGATCCAGCAGGGGCACAATGTTTGGATGGATTGGCCACATGCCTCATTTTTTTCCTTGTAATTATCAGTGCTCTGAGGCCCTGTTTTGTTGTTGTTGTCTGCTCATCTCAGTGTTTGTAATAGACCCTTACACCTCATAGATGGTCAATAAAAGTTTCCCGTAATTTTGAAGAAAAAAAATAGCCTGGGAGCCCTAGTTCCTCTGTGTGTGGACCTGTGAATGTCCTGAGGTTTGTTCACAGATGACTGTCTCCTGGAGCCGTAAGGCGGCTGCCGCCTCCCCTCGTGCAGAAGGGCAGCAGGCTCTATTCAAGTTTCTGGAGGCCTCTACCAGGTGCTGAGAGAAAATGAACTCTCTGTACAATCTTGTCAGAACTTTGGCATTTATTTAGCTAGAAAGATGCCTATTTGGCTCAATATATTTTAAGTGGTTTTGAGAGCTAAGGAGCATCACTGGAGAAGTTTAGTGCACACGAAGGAGCTTCATTTTGTTCAACTGGGTGCTGGACTGGATTAGCTCTAGTGTCTTTAAGCCCACCATGCCTGTGACTCTAGCTCATTTGCCTCTGATGACCACATAGGAGGTACTTTTCTTTCCCTTGGACACCAGTAGCACAGGGTGGATCTCAGTTCTTCTCCACTGAGGAGCTAAGAAATGTCCTCACTGTCACCTGCATCCTTCCATCCAGGCACTTGTGGGGAGGGCATTTCCAGAACATTGAAGAGCAAGGAGACCATCATTTTTCAGGGTTTTCTTAAGAGAAACAAGAATTTAAAGACTGCACCATGTTTTCTTCTCTTATCCTTCAATGACAACGTACTATAGATTTTTAGAAAATAAAGTGGCAGAAATATTTTGTCTACCCTCAAGATAAACTAACTGAAGACACAGTATCAGTTTCTAGAGTGGTGGGGGAGGTTTCACAAACATGTTTGTCCACAGCTCACCTGTGTGTGAGGACTGAAAAGAAGTCTAAGTTTCCTGAGCACTGATGGCCTTAGTACAGAGGGGAAAGTTAACAAGGAGAGAGGAGTTCATTGTTTCTTTTGAACTTCCAAGGATCATGACTTCAGTTATTCCTTATCATTGCTTTTTTTAAAAATATCTCCATTGATTTCAGAGAGAGAAAAGGAGAGGAGGGAGGAAGATAGAAACATCAATGATGAGACAATCATTGATTGGCTGACTCCTGCACGCCCCCCTTGCTGGGGATCGAGCCCCCAACCTGGACATGTGCCCTGACCAGGAATTGAAAGCTGATCCCTTGGATCCTAGGTTGACGCTCAAGAGCTGAGCCACGCCCAGCCTGGCCTTATAATTACTTGAAGAACTTCACTTTCCATTAGCATAAGCCCCCAAAGAATGTAAATGGGTAGTCAAAATTTAAAAACAAAAAACAGGTATTCATATTTTTCACAGTTTGCCTTCTTGAACTGAAATGAGTTTGGAAAAGGGCTGAGATGCAGGCGCTATGAGAATCTTGGTGTGGAGGGCAGAAGTTTAGTGCCTTGCGTGGTCCCAGAGGGACACGGTCTAACTCACGGAGCCCCAACCTTGGTCTTGGGAGGCCTGTCTTCTGTGAGTCCCCACTCTGCACTTAGGGTGTTTGTTGTCCATAAAATGAAGGCCGGAGGTCTTTGGCTCTGCAATTTGTGATTCTCTAGAGGCACTAATATGTGCTTCTGCTTTTCCTGAATGGAATCCAGGAAAAGAAATGAAAACAACACTGTTGATAGGAATATGTAAAATGTAATTTTATCACTAGGTCCCTCCAGGCTTTCAGGACACACTGCCTTCTACGCACAGAGGGCAGGTGGAAGTGCAGGGTAAATTGGGCTGAGTAACAAGTGATGCACATACAAACCGAAACAAAACCTGACTACAGGAGCACAAAGGACTCACCTGGAATCCCTCTGGGCACAGACCCACCCCATCCCCAGGGCTCCATCAGGAAACCAGCATCCTGAACAGAATTTAGGATTCGGTCCATGAAGTCACTTTCCTAAGGCCCATTTAGGTTTAAGCCTAGAAAATGCAAGAAGTTTGGTCAAGGTGGGAGAACTTATCCTTCTGAGAAAGAGCAGCTGAGGTCCAGGGAGAGAGCAGGTTTAGGAAACTGGTCAGGATGAGCCTGTGCAGGGGAACAGGGGTGCATATCAGTCACCCTCTGCCTCCCTCTCTCCTGATCCTGTCTGTTCCAGTGGGGATGCTGCCCCCTGCATCTGAGCTGCTCCATGTTTCAGCTCAGGAAAGGAGTTGGCCCTGGCTTGTGTGGTTCAGTGGGATGAGCGTCCTCAGTGCTCCCACGAGTTTCTGGTCAGGGCACGTGCCCGGGGTGCCAGCTGATCCCCAGTTGGGGGCGAGCATGACACAGCTGACTGGTGTCTCTCTCGTTGATGTTTCAACCTCTCTCTCCCCCTCCCTTCCCTGTAAAATCAATGAAAGCATTTGAAAGGTATGTTTTATAAAAGGGGACAGACGTCATGAATGACCTGACCAGTTCTCTGTGCCTTCCCATCACCAGCACAGTCAGGATCAGAGTCACAGGGTCACTCCCCAGAGTGCACGGCATTGCACCCCCGTGACCCTGATGGACACTGTCCCTCAGTTTCAGACAGTAAGTTAATGGACCCAACACCTTCCACGACCCTCTTTCTCCCGAATGTTACTCACACACTGAGCCTCCTGCTGTGTTTGCACCAGGACCAGGAGTGCTGCATGTAGGCCATTTGGTAGAGAGGTGAGTGCATGTCTGCTGTAGACATGCCAAGGGTTCAGTCCAGCATCTTCAGGGTGGACTTAGGGGTCATCAGATCTTGCTTTCTAACCATAGTGTGTCACTCAGGGGCATGTCCCTGAGTGCTGGCTCAGTATGTAGCATTGTGTGATGGTTCAGGTGCATGGGCTCCTGTGCTGTCTCAGGTGCATGGCCTTGGCCAATTTGCTCAGTCTTTTTGAGCCTCAGGTTGTGTTTGTAGCAGTTGAAGTAATGGTAGAATGGGTTTTATCAGGTTTTTTTTATACTAAGTGTGCAAGAAGTTCAAATTTGGAAGTTACCTTAGTTAGTACTATATTCTATTTATTGTAGGATTTGGAGGTTGTCCAAGGGGGCAAATATTGGGTCATCTCCAAGAGTATAACAGTCATGGTGTTTGCTGACTTAGAAATCCATTGGTGAGACGGCCCTCAGCAAGCAAGCCATAGAGTCAGCACAGGAGGTCATGGAGAATCTGGAAGGCCACTAGGGAAATGGGGCTCTGAGGAGACCAGATCTGATGATGGCCTAGGAAAAGTGACACCAGTAAGAAGGGGTTCTCTGCAGTAGATGTGCAGAGAAAAGAGAATCCTGGAGCCTGTGAGAGTCTAAGCTTTCCAAGAACACAAGTCCCTACAAAGATGGACACCAGCACATGCCTGCAGGGCACCCAAGTTCAGAGAAACTGGGAGGAAGAGAGGACAGCCCCCAAGGAGAAATGTTCTGGAAGGAACAGTAGCTACATGAGGGAGAACTTGTCCTGAGGCCTCACCAAGCCCTCTTGCTGCAAGGTGCTGCTTCCCATCCCTGGTCCCACTCTTTTTTTCCCCACTGTGGATGTCTCAGAGCATCACCTCTTCCCGTAGCCTCGACTTTTGCCTTCTGTCACTCACTCACTTTTACTCAGGGGATGATCTTGTGCCCTGTTCTCTTTCAGGTGGCAGCTTTTGTCACTACGGCTGCATAACAGTTACCCAAGTTCAGAGGTGCCAACAGCAGTCATTTAATTAGATTATTCTTTTGTGGGTCAGAAATTAAGGAGTAGCTCTAGGGCTGGTGTCCCATCTGAGAAGAGAAGAGCCTGGTGCTGGGCACTTTGCTGGGGCTGGTGATCGAGGCTTCTGTGGGGTCACCCAGAGTTTGTGGCTTGAAGAACAAAGAAACGCCACCCTTTCTGCCCTGGCCAGGGGCCACCCAGCAGGTTCACTTCCTCTGTAGTGTCCTGGTGGCAGGCCGCCCACTAAGCCAGTCCTGATTTAGGGGAGGATATTTGGCCCCAGGTCCTGATAAGAGGGGTGTCAAAAGAACTTGCAGTGGAATTTCAGAGCCACATGTGAGTGCCCTGTCCCATGCCCTCTGGTGGTTTCTCTGGCCTTTCTGTATGTGATTAGAATGAATAACTGACCCCACCCCCTAGTTTTCACATGTAACACCTGTACAACATTACAAATACTTTTTCTTGGAAGTGATTGCAACATAGGTAACAATATAAACACATGTTTTCTAGAACTTCTTTGTAAAACCTTCCAAAACAGGCAGACTTCTTTGTCTCAGGTGCTGAACTCTGAGAAGAGCATGGATATTGCCTCTGCTTCCTTTGCTCAAAGAACCAAAAGGGAAGCATCCAGGTGAGCTCCGTCCAGGGACACACAGACCTCATAGCTATCAGTGAGCCTAAGCGAGGCCACTGGACAAGGAAATGCCGAGGAGGGACAGCTGGGCATTGGGGACTGTGGATCCGGGGTTGGATAGGAGAGCGGTGTTCACCCAGCTCCAGGCTCGGTTCTTGGTAGGTATTTGAGCAGATCGAGAATGTCCACTGGAAATATTTAGTGGAGAGTTAGAAAGGGGGCTGACTTTCAGAAGAGAAGTGGAAACACAGTGAAATTTGGGATCCTAGATTCACCAGACAGGTTCTCAGGTCATCTCTGTTAGCAGTGCATTGCTGTTAGCATGTTATACCTTTGACCTTTACCATGGCTCTGATGGTGGCTTTTTCATTTTATACATTGGGAAACAAGTATGGAGAACAAGTGCCTTGCTCAGTATCCCAGTCACATAAGTTATTGCACAGGTGCTAATTGGGTATCTTAGTTATTGTCATGTGTATTAAAAGAGTTTCTATTTTTCAGGTTAGATGGCAGTTCGAAAAAAAGGCCTGTGACCTAATTATAAAAAGCATGAATGAGCTGTATCACCACATACCTTAGAATCACTGTGTGTTAATTACTTGGATAACTTTCCTATTGAGAAGTAAGTTTCATCCTGAAAATTGTTAAAACATTATTAAGCAAATAGGGATAGCAGACTTAGCTGTTTTCTCTCTGTTAGATTATATAAGCGTGTTGGTAGCATTAGAATCCATTGTTGCTCCCAAGAAGGAATTAATACTTGCACCTCAATAATCTTTGTGCCCATCCTGGTCTGTCTGATGACAGTTGCCACAAGTTAAGTCTGTATGGATTGAATGCCTGCTGTGTTTAACAGTTGTACTATTGACTAAAAGCACTGAAAGCTGGCCACACCCCCGAGATTCCCAGGTGAGCAGGTCTGAGCTTAATGGCCACAGGAGGATGGTGTTAAGGCATGTTCACAACGAGTCATGACCCAAAGGTGGCCCCAGCCAGTTCCTGAATACTGCAGCATTCGTGTCCCAACTGTGTTCTGTCCCAGAGCCACACAGGAAGCACTGGCTGTGATCAGAATCAGTGGCCTGTGCTGCATCCGTGCTCCTGCAGGCAAGACAGGAAAGAGAGAGAGGCCTGTGCTACCAGCTGAGGCAGAACTTCCTGCCCACATTCAGAAGGTATGTGCCTCACAGCCTGCTTTGGAAGGAACACTTGGATGCAGTTCGGATTCTTACTTTGAGAGAAATACTTATTTTTATTTTTAGGGAAAGTTATCGTACAGGTTATTTTAACATAGTGTTTGTAATTTCCACATGTGGGAATACGGGTCCTCCTGACCCAAAGAATGCTTGGATCTCATATACGATAGTAGGTGATCTTGGCTGTGGCGGCATTGTGGTTTATTCACCCATGTCATATATTTTAAAATGTGCTCCATCCTTAGGAAATTACTGTTTTGGACAAACACCTGGAGCTTTGAGTTCAGTGATATCTGTGAGGCACTAAATTTCTGCATTGCTTCTACAAAGCTGCACCCATTTTTTTGTACTCTTACCAGCAGTTTCTAAGATGATACCTGTTCCATTACCTCCTCCCCAAACAGGATCTTTTAAAATCTTTATCAGTTACTTTAACTTGAATTCCTTTGGGACCCTGAAACAGTGAACACATTTTCATGTTTCAATTTGTGTCCCTTCTGGTGCAGATACTGGTGGCTACCCTTTAGCATCACCTGACGGCCCACCTGTTGGCATCAAATCCTCACTCCTGAGATGACCTCCCTTTCAGAGTCCCTGTGTTTCTAGTTATTGTCATGGTGTTTGCCACCAAGAAGGTTTCCCGAGCTCTGCCCACCATGCCTTTCAGGTGAACACACTGTGACATCAGGCCCTGGGTGGCAGCAACTGTCTCCCTGTTCCCCAGGCATTTTCCCTGTGGCTGTGAGAACTCTCTCCCCACCCCCAACTACATCTGGTCAAGAACTTAGTAGACTGAAGGCTTGGTTATCTTAGAGACCACAGAAGTCACCATGGCCTAGCTGGATGCTGAGAACAGATGCTCCAACGTGTATCACACTCACAGGGAGTGAGCCTTTTCACCACAGGCAGTGCTCCATTTTTCACACAGTCTCACCATGGGGTCACCCGAGGTCCCAGGACTTCTCTAGGTCCAGGTGAATTTTGGTTGTTCAGGTGCCCACTGGAGCAAATGAGAAGCAGTTTAGTCCATCCTGTTCCTTGTGTGTGTGTCACGGCAGTGAGACCACAAGGTTTTGCAGATGGATCCCGGTGACAGGAGGAAGACCTCGGGACAAAAATGGGGAGGTGGCAGCACCCAGAGGCAGGGTACCTGGAGAGCTTGGCAGCCAGCCCAGGGCCAGCTGAATTCCAAATCCCGGGGTGTGGCTCAAAGTCAGGGACAAGGACAGCAGCTGCGGGTTCCAGCAGAACCCATCCAGGCTGAAGGCAAGACATGGAAACAGGCTTAGAGGCTGAGGGCAGCAGGGTTGCCATTGTGACCAGACCGTATGGTTCCTGACCGTACTGACACCTTATATACATCATTTGAATTCCTCACAGCTGATCCTCACTCCAACTGCACATGGTGGCTGACATGTGTGGCAGTTAGGACTGTGGCAGTTCAGACAGCTAGAGCCAGTTGAGGGGGATTTTCAGCAGGGACTCGACTCCAGTGGCCACACTGGCTGTGCAGTTGACAAAGCTCCCGAACTGGATGCTGAGGCCTGGAAGTCAACATGAGGATGGAGGAATCCGAGTGACAGGGACACAGGCAGAGGGTGGCCAGGCCAGGGCGGTGGCCTTGTTCAGCACTGCAGGGTTTTGAGTTTCAGATTTCCTGGGATTTACACAAATTCCCCAACCTGCTGTTTTGTGGGTGGCTCTGATCTCTCACTGGCTGGCCACACTCTGGCTCCAGGAAAGGACTGGCCCGGCTGCTCATATCTGGATCAGAACAGCTCTGTGAGGGCCAAAGGACAGAAAAGTACAGCAGGTGGGGGATGCAAACTCTCTCCCTTAGCAGAAATCTACAGTCCCCCACCTTTCCACAGCAGCAGGGTTGGTTTGTCAGATTCCACACACTCAGCTGTCTGTGGTCCCTACAATCTCAGAACCAGGCCTGGGGTCGCATCTCAAAGATAAGGACAGGAGATGGTGCAGCTATATTTCCCCTGCGGAACTGGGCCTGTGGTGTTAAGGGGAAGGTTGGTAAAGTTGCTTTAGGTTCTGCAGGTTGCGATCAGATGCTGGGTTCCAAGTAACTAGCTAGTAAAGTGCTCTTGCTGAGTCCTTATCAGTAAGATAGAAATCAGAATCACACTGTAAGGATTTACACTTTGTAATGTTTGAGTTGCCTTCACCTGACAGGAAATACAAACCATATAATATGTATGTTAAATTTTTTATTCATAGTGTAAAATAATTGGTCTAGAATTCAGTGACAGTTTGTTTAGTTGGAAAATGATAATATTTATTATTTGCAAACCAAAAGTAAAAATATGTTGTCTAAATAAAAAAGAAAATTTTACCCTCTAAAACTTAATTTTTTAAATTTAAATTGTTGAATGGGTAAGAGTTCACATGGGCTAAAGATAAAACACCAGTCATTTTTCTATTGTTATTGATTTTTTGGAGCTCTTTATATGTGAAGGATGGGAGCTGTTATCAGTCTCTAGTCTACCCTTAGTTTCTGTGTGTATATGTAAACAAATATAAATGTGCATGCTCACTTTCTTTCTGTTTTTTACACAAGCAGTAGCATATTATATAACTGTCCTCTGCCTGGCTCTTTGTTTAATGGTATATATTGGGGAATCACCCACAGTAGTGAATGGAAGACTTTTCTGTTTTTTAAAGAATTTCAGATGTGTTCTATCCATGGATACTGAAGTTGTTTCAAATCTTTTGTTATAACAGCAATTCTGTCCTAACAGCTTTGATATGTTCCATTTTGCACATATATTTAGAATCAATTCTTAGGAGTAAAATTGCTCAAGAGATCTGTGCCTTTGTAATTTTATAGCTGTTTTGAAATTATTCTCCAAATGAGTTATAAAATGTAGTCACCTAATGTATAAAAATACATCTATTTTGTGTCTTATACCTATTCTAAAAATTTTGACTTTTGCTACTTGAATAGGTTTTCTGTTCATATGGTTGCTCACCTTTCTATATTTTTCCCCCCTGAAGTATCTACTTAAAGTGTTAGCCCATTGATCTGTTGAGTTGCTGATCTTTGCCTTTTTCATTGAACTCTAGGAGCTCTTTACATTTTAAGGGTACAGGTTGTAATTGGAGGTGAAAGGTGCAATTTTCTCCTTGTCTATCTTGATTTATAAATTTGCTGATGGCAGGTTTTTCATGCATAAATTTTATTGTTATTAGTTTAATCTGTAAATCCTTTTACTGCATTGGGGTGTTCAGTTATAACTAGAAGGGTCTTCCCTTGACTACAACGATGTAAAGGAATTTGCTGATGAGTTTGTTAGTACTTTTATGATTTTATATTTAACATATAAATAATTGACTGACTTGGACTTTATTTTTATGTACAGTGTGAGATATGGATGCATCCTTTGTCTTTTATTTATTTTGCTGGACAGCGTCTCAGTTGTCCGAATTCCACTTATCACCGTCATTTTTTTATTAGTTATTTGAGAGGTCACCTTTATTATACACTAATGTCCCACATACTTTGTGTCTCCCTGCACTTCAGTGTTTGTGTGTTGTTCTGCATGTCTGTTCATGAACCAGCACAGCCACGTTCTTAGTAGGAGGATTGTAGGATTTGGAACCTAGTGGGGCTGCCTCCGTCTCTATCTCTTTCTATGCAGGATTTTCTGTCGATTCTTGTTTCTATTTTATATCTGAACTTTTGTCAGATTGTCTAGTCCTCCCTTCACAATAATAATAAAAAAGGAAAGATCCAGAAAATCCTGGATTTAAATTATTATTATTGAAGTTGCATTAATCTATAAAATAAGTTGTGGAAACTGACATCATAAGTCTTTATACTTATACTCATTTTTACAGGTGAACTTTTGAGGGTGTTTGAAAACACTTCTACAGCCCTAGCGGGTTTGGCTCAGTGGTTAGCACGTTGGCCCTCAGACTGAAGGTGCCCAGGTTGGATTCTGGCCAAGGGCACATATTTCCATTTGAGGATCTATCTCAGGCCCACGTAGGGGCGTAGGTGAGAGGCAACCACTTGATATGTCTCGCTCACATCCCTGTTTCTCTCTCACTCTATTTTTCAGCCTCTCTCTCATTTCCACTCTCTATGAAAAGCAATGGAAAAAATATACTCTAGTGAAGATTAAAAAAAAATACTTCTACATACCTTAATTTAAGTTTATTCCTGGAGATTTTGTTTTTGGCCAGTTAAATGGGGGTAGTTTTTTTTACATCTCATCTTCTAAAGCTATTGGTTTCACTATATGAATTTTATACCCTGGTAGCTTGACAGAGTCTTTTATGATTTGTGGAAGGTTTTCACTCATTATTGTCTTTGGGACTGAGGTAGATTTATTTTACCATGTTAAAAAAATATTTACCTAATCGTTTTTTATTATAGTTTATAATGCTGGATTTCACTACTTTCTCGTTTTCTCTAAAGTTGTTTCCAGTTTTTTAATCCTTGGTTGTGTTGCAAGATAAAACAAACTACCTATAACCACACTTTCAAACCAGCCTTTTAAGTTTGTTCTTTATATGACACATAATATGGTAGCTTTGTCCTTCAGAGCCCCGGTCCCCATATCACCTTTTGTTCATGGTACTAAACACTGTCTTCAATTCATTTAACAAAATATTATAGCAGAGGAAACATAGAGCTAATAGAGTCATGTCATTATTAAAGACCTTGCATTTTTTCTGAGAATTTAGGAAAGAATAGATATATGTCTCTTTAATGAAGTAACCATGCTCAGTAAGCCCTCTTAAGTTCCTTCTTGAAAAAAGTAGGCAGGTGGGTAGGTGGGCAGACGTTGTTGTATAGGCAGGTGGATAGAATTCATACAAATTAAGTCAATTAAAGTTGACATGGCACACACTTTCTGTACCCCTCTTTTAAAAAATAAAATAAAAACTAAGAAAGAAAGTAAGTAGAAAATAATGTCTATATATGCCTACTGTACGGTGGACTTGTCGTCATGCACTTATTTCCAAGGCAATGGCAGAGTGCAGGAGAGGAGGACTGGGGAGATGCTACAGAGTCCATTGTATTCCCTAAAATGCCTGAATGTCCTAAGCTCATTTGTTGCCTTTTAATTGTGCAGAATCACATGATTTTGTGGTAACTTGGAACCAAGAGTAGGAAAACCTACAAGGCATAGAGCTCACACCTACCATTCAAAAAAAGCAATCTGCAGGTTTTATACAAAGTATTTATCTCCTGGGGCCTTAGTTGGGCACAAGGAGACCCATCAGTGTGTCTGGACCTATGAATTTCTAGCATCAAATCCAATATCCGCTTTTAATATTGTGAGAGTCATGGACGTGCCTCTAAATGGTCTACAAATGCAGACATCTGGGTGATTTTTTCGTGTCTTCAGCTGAGAACCTGACAATGGACACATCACTTGAAGTTGGGGCTGTGGAAGAGAATTACCACATGGAGGGCTATTAAATTGATGGCAGTTTTCCTTGCCCCTGAGGCGCCGTCCATACCACAGCTTGGCAGGGACCAAACCCCCTCTTGGTTGTTTGAACTGGTGGTGATGGATTCCCCACCACAAAAGAGCTTTGCACCTGTGTCCTGTCCAGACTTCTGAAACTGGGACAGGATGGTTCCCCACTTCAATTAGTTTTTGCTTAAAACACTTAAGGACATTTTAGGGTGTCCAGAATTTTAAAGATTTGCACTGCCTTTTCCACAAATGGAGAAACCATCGCTAATGACAATTAGAGCCATCAGCCCAGCCACAGCCCTGCCTGAGCTCTGTGTTCTGGTCCTGCAGGTTTCCCCACAGGCAGACTCTTATACCTCCACCCGGATGCCCTGATGGATTTAATGAGCTCAGAGTGCATGGGGACAACTTTTGCACCATGAACAACAGGAGAGCTATACAGTGAACAGAACAGAGGTAGGGATGCTGGAGATCACTGCTCCCCTCACCCTCCAGTGGTGTTAGGAAGACAGTGCTCTTTTTCCATGAAAGTCACAGGCACGTGTTCTCAGGAACTGAGGGATGTGAGCCAACCGGGTGAGAACCTTTAGACCAGTGGGGGTGACCTGGGAGAGGGGTAGCTGAGCAAAGGAGGGAGGCAGGGAAAGAGCAGCTAGCTTACATGGGCCTGCATGTGTTAGGATTGCCATGTAATGTGAGCTTGATTCTGTCCCAGGCACATGTAGTGTTCCTGTGTCCCTGAGCTCTTAGAAGACCTGAGATGTCCACAAAATAGTAGAGACCAGGCTCCTTGGCCTTGGTTCTCTGCTGGACGTACCCTGTGCCATTGCTCCTTCCAGCATCTCATTTCTTTCTCATTTGCAGCCATAGTCTTTGTTCTCGGTGAAGCAGAATGTGAACTAAAAGGCCTCTTCCTTGTTCCTGCTCTGCACAGATTCCTCTGCATTCTACTTATTCTTCCACCTGCCCTCTTCCTCCTCACCTCCTCACCTCGCTGACTGGCAGATGGTCTGTCAACCTGCTGATGCACTCAGGCCTTTCCCCAGTGTCTCCATGTGCCTCTGTGCACTTGAGCGATGAGTCTCATTTACCAGCTTCTCCATAAGCTCCCAGGTACTGATCTTTTTGGGTCTCCTTCTGCTGCCTTCCACTGTTGCTAGCCTGCCTCCTGAATCTCACACAATCACAGTGAAACATTCGGCTTGAGCGTCACTGTTCCTGCCTGTGGGCGTCCACCAGGGCCCTGGTGGGACCACTTTCTCCTGACGGCATCTTCCACCCACCACGTCCCTTCCTGGTGGGCAGGCTCAGCAGGCCGCAGGTACTTGGAATCTAGCAACAGAGAGCTTGGAAGGGACATTTCCAGGGATGACTGAGGCACACAAATGGGGTGCAGTCCTGTTACAGTACTCTTCCTGGGAAGAGTTAAGAATTTAGCACTCCTATCTAGGAAGAGTTAAGAATTTAGATCAGTAACAGGATGGGAAGCCACAAGAACCCATTCTGTGCTGTTCACAGTGCACTCAAGTCTCTAAGAACTCGTGGGAAAGGTGAGGTTCATTCTAGATTCATAGTAGAAAATGATGCAGGAAAATGGTCACGTGGAGAGGAGAGGGCACGAAGCCCAGAATGTGTAGGACAGGGGATGTTGGAGGAGTTTGAGGCAGTTAATTTAAAACATTGTTTTTTGGATATTGTGATGTGTGGTATTTGTCTGCTTTTAAAATATGTGATTTCCTTTTTCCCAGGCACCTGCCGCCACTATGTCTTTAAGATGCTTTAAAAAAAAATTATGCATATTTTTTAAAGTATTTCAAATGTTTTCTTTTACCCCCCATTGATCGCATAAACCCTGTACCCCGACACTCAGGCTTTCATCACACTCTTGTCTGAGTCCATGGGTTTTGCATATATGCATATAAGTTTTTAGCTTAATCTCTCCCCACACACCCACACACCCCCTTCTTCCCTCTGAGGTTGGTCAGCCTGTTCCTTTCTTCTGTGTCCCTGGACCAATTTTTTTTTCATTTTTTTTCTTTTTGAGATTCCACATATGAGTATGATCATGGGATGCTCCTTTTACTCTGACTGGCTTATTTCACTTAGCATAATACTCTCCAGGTCCCACCATGCTGTCTCAAAGGGTAAGGGAACTTTCTTTTTAAGTGCTGCATAGTATTTCATGGTGTAAATGTACAAGAAGATACTTGATAACATTTCAGTCTTCTGAACTTTAAAAACCTGTTTTGTGTCCTAAGTTGTGGTCTGTCTCTGAGAATGTCCATGTGCACTTGAGGAAAATGCATGTTCTGCAGCTCTGGGGAGAAATGTGTAAATGTCAGTTAATTCTTTCTGATCCAGTGTGTCATTTAGAGTCACTGTTTCCTTGTTCATTTGTTGTCTGGAAGATGTATTCAGTAAGTCAATGGGGTGTTAAAGTTTCCTACTATGACTGTATTGCTATAATCTCTCCTTTAAAGAGCTCGAGAATTTTTTTCTTCAGCCTGTGTGACTCCTTTGTTCTGAGGTGGGTCTCTTGTAGACAGCTTCTATTTGGATCTTGTTTTCTTATCCATTCACTGACCCTATGTCCTTTGATTGGAGCATTTAACCCATTTACGTTTAAAGTTATTATTAGGATGTGCTTATCTATTGCCATTTATTTCTTTGTGGGAATGTTGCTCTATTTCAACTTCTTATTACAGCTATCACTTTAACAATTATTGCAATGCTGGCTTGTTGGTGATTAACCCCTTTACCCTTTTTGGCATGGGAAACTATTTTATTTTCTATTTTGAATGATAGCCTTGCTGAATAGGGTATTGTTGGTTTCAGATCCATTTTTTTACCTTGAGTGTTTCATTACATTTCCTTCTGGCCTATAGAGTTTCTGATGAGAATCCAGCTAACAGTCTTATAGTAGCTCCTTTGTAGATAACAGATTGTTTTTCTCTTGCTGCCTTTAAGATTCTCTTTTTCCCCGGCCTGGCGTGGCTCAGTAGTTAAGCATCTACCTAGGATCCAGGCGATCAAGTTCAGTTTTGATTCCTGAACTTGTATATTATATTCTTTGAACAGATTAAAGAAGTTTTATGCTATCATTTCTTGAAAAAGATTCTCTAACCCTTGCTTACTTTCACCATCTTCTGGCAGTCCTCTGATGTGTATAGTATTATGTTACTTGTTGTGCCACAGCTCCCTTAAACTGTCCTCCTGTTTTTTTTTGTTTTTTTTCTTTTTGGTTCCCTGATTGAGTCACTTTTCTACCTTGTCTTCTAATTTGCTGAGCAGCTCCTCAGCTTCTGCTAATCTAGTGTTTATTCCTTCCAGTGTTTTCTTATTTCTACTATGTCATTCCCAATTTTCTTTATACTTTCCTTTTTTTTTTTTTCTCATTCTGTTGAGCATCCTTATGATCTAGCATTCCAAACTCTCTATCTGATGCCTTCTTATCTCCATTTCACTTATCTCTTGTTCTGGAGAATTCTTTTGTTCTTTCACTTGGGGCTTCTTTTCTTGTCTCCTCATTTTGGCTGCCCATATGGTTTTCTTTCTATGTATTAGTTAGATCCGCTATGACTCCCAGTCTTTTGGATGGTCTGTAGTGCAGGCCAATGTCAGATGCTGTTTGTGACTGGCCTTGAGAACGCTCTTTGAAGCTTTCCACAATCTACAGTTTGTGGCTCCTTCTGGGGAGACTGTGTGTGTTTGGAAAGACCAAGATGCATACCAAGGTCTACTTTTCCAAGCCCTGGTTCCAGAAGCAAATCAGGCAAAGATCAAAGACCCCTGAGGCTGTTATTCAGTTTCTTTTTGAGCCTCAGGCTATAGAAACTCCACAGGTTGGGTGTAGAGGTTTTCCAGCATGGCAGGCAATCGCTTCAACAACCTCCCCCCCCCAGGCAAAAGTGGCTAGGAAGGTAAATACCTACCTGGGAAAGATATCTGCTACAGTATGGGAGAATGACTCACCACAGGAATCCAGATGGCTGCCCTCAGAGCTCTACCTCCAGAAGACAGCAATCCTGGACTTTCCTCACACAGCTCCAGTCCACTTTGCTCTCTGATCACTGGAGCCCAACGTGAGTGCCTACATAGGAAACTTTGTACATTGGCCCTATAAGAGTGTGCCTGCCTTTCCAGCCTTATCACCCTTGCACATGAAACCCTGCTGCTTCTCACAGCCAGATATTATGTGGGCACCTTTCTCAGTTGTGGTGCTCTGGGCTGGGGAACTCAGTTTGGGTTTAGGCCCAATAGTTCTCAGTGAGAACCCTCCAGAGATGAAACATCCTTCAGGAGTTAAAGTTGCTGCCTGTGGGAGCCCAGCCAGCACTCTCATGCATCCACAGTTTCTGCCAGTCTCTGTGTGGTCTCAGCTTTTCATCCTTGGTCATGACGGGCTCTCCAGCTAGTCTGAAGTTGAATATTCAGGATGCTTTTTCTGTATTTTAGATGTAATCTCACTTTGGTTTTGGGAGAGTGTGTGTAGCTTCCACTCAACCCTCCACCATCTTTGAATGCCTGAGATACCTTCTGGGTAACACCATTGAAGTGCATGTTTTTGGAGGATTTTCCATCTTTGAGTTGTGTTCCCTTTTTTGTTGAAATGTGGCCTGAATGACCAGTAGCGAAGGGTGTAATATTAATTATACATTGAATTCTCAGTCCTTTTTTACTTGGAGCTTGTGAGTGCATTCATGACCACACAAAGGACATGGGTTGGGGAGGGGAACCAGGCTCAGTCATTTGTCTCCCTCTTTCCATCCCATCACCTCGCACTTTGAGGACACTGATTCTGGGACTGGAGTCAGCAGGAGATGTTGCCTGGGCTCCAGGAGGAGCCTTTGGTAATAGCCCAGGGGTTTTCATCCCATTGGCTTCCCTCTGGCATCTATGCTGCCACCCTGTGAAGCTGCGACCCAGTGAGCTAGACACAGGGAGGAGGAAGCCCTTTGTAGTCTGAGTTGGCCATACTTCTCTAGAACTCCACCAGAATTCTTGGGTAAACTGTTTTTTACTCTATCTGCACAAGGAATGTGCTCTCACCATCTGCGTGAATCATCTCCTAAAGAATTTGGAGACAGACGGCTGAGCAAGCCAAAGACAAAACCCTGGTATGAGCTTGAACAGGACTGAGGGTCACACCTGAGAAAATGGGGGGGAAATCCTATGTGGACACAAGCATGCATGATTTCTTTTTTTTGGCCCACTGGTGGGCCAACCATCAGCCTTCCATGCATGTTGTTGAATAAACCAGTGGAGTTTTTCGAAAAGGGAAGATAGCTTGCAAGATATGGACCTTAGAAAAGCCATCAGTATTCTCTGTGCCTGCTCTGACCTGCTGCCAGGTGTGTGAAGGTTCCAGATTGTATCCAATTGGTGGGCATGAGGGGGGCTTTCAGTGCAAGGAGCCCAGGAAAGAACGAGACAGACAGCAACAGAGATGTAGACATATACAGAGGGATACACACACACAGAGGAAAAGACCCACAAACTGTGAAACTGGGCTGGGGAAGGACTCACAGGCATAGAGAAGAGGAGGACAGTTGGGAAAGGGCAGCTCATGTAAATTTCAGAAGGGCCATGTCACCTAACCAAGGCCATTGGCCACAGATGTGAGAAGGAAGAGAAGCATCTTTCCTGCCTGTTGTAGGGGGTCTGTGCCCTGTTTCCAGTGTGGAGCTTCTATCCTGAGAAAAAGACTCAGCGCTGGAAAGAAAGGAAGTCAGGTAGGTACACAGGGATGCAGTAAGGAGACAAAGACTAGTAGGGGCTGGGAGCCCTTGACAACTAAATCGTCAGGTATGTACCCCACTGAACATGGGTAAAACCTGAGTATGTACTTATAAGAGCTCAGAGCCAGAGTGTGAACCTCGCTTACTATGTTCCTTCAGATCATAAACAACATTTGGAGAACAGACACTCCTGAGCTTGCAGCCTTCTGAGCATTTGTCCACTGTTTCTTCCCCTCCCCCACCTATTCCTCTCTTCTTACCACTTTCTGAAAAAAATAGAAAAATTAAAAATGTCTACCGGAGAGGATTAACAAAAACAAAGGAGTAGTGTCTCCAAAGTGAGTCAATCAAAGGTCTCATTCCTGCTAGTAATTTGTCTCTCTAGTCCCCAAACGGAAGTGAATTACCTTTGAAAATGCCCTCAAAGGACTGCAGCAGAAGCCTGGTTTAGTGTTTTTTATTCACTAATCCTTACCAGAGGTTACTTTTTCCATTACTTTTCAGAGAGAGTCAAAGGGAGAGAGAGAGTAACATCCATGTGAGATCGGTTGCCTTCAGCATGTGCTCTGACTGGGTCTGGGGTTTGAGCCTACAAGGGAGGTATGTGCCATGGGCCAGAATCAAACCGGGTACCCTTCAGGCCCCCGTGAAGTGCTCTGAACACTAAGCCAAATCGCAAGCAAGGATTCATGTCTTAATGGCAGAGTGCTGCATTTGGGCATTGGTCGTGGGGTGCGCACAGCATTGCCCGGGGCTGTCAGGCACATGTGGCTGGGATGAGGGGGGCTTTGTGAGTCTCATCGTGGTCAGTTGATGGCTCGGGACATGTTACACACACTGCTTTGTCAGCTGACTATGGGATTGGTCAAGAGTCAAATTAAGGAATTGTAGGGTTTAGGCCGGGATGGGGTGCACCCTGAAATGTTTTCTGGGGTCCCCACTCCCCCTCCCCTTATGTTTAGAGGCACCAAGAAAGTGTCTCCATCAGATCTAAACTGGCTTTTTTCCTGTCTGTGTCCCGACTCCACTTTGCAGACAGCTGGCTCCATGGAGGAGAAGCTGGGAGGAAGGAAAGAAAGTTTGTCTTGGACCCAAGCCCTGCTTCCATAGTCCTTTTGCTCAGTGTGTGAGGAATCCCATGGCCTGAGGGCTCAAGCCTCTTCTCTGCAAGGTGGAAACTCCAGTGCTTGCTCCCTGGGCTTACCAGGGTTAATGAACTTGGTGCCATACAGGCCATGGGGGCACTTCCTGGTCATTAATAATATGTATATATGTGTGTATAAGCCTATTTGTGTGTAGATGGATAGATATACATATGCAGATTTGGTAGGTACAGACAGATACATACATACATACATTTGTAAATATATGGATGTACATATATGTATATATCTACGCATCTGCCTATCATCTCTCTCTCTCTACCTATGTGTCTATCTAACTGGAACCAACTTAAACATCCATCAACAGGCGGATGGAGAAATAAGCTGTTTAATATCCATACAATAGGATGTTTCTCAGCATTAAAAAGGGATAACTATTGATACATGCAACACCATGGATGAATCTCAAAATAATTATGCCAGCCAAAAATAAGTACATACTTTATAATTTGACTTATGCAAAATTCTAGAATATACAGTGTAATATATAATCAGAGTAAGGGATGCGATTATCCTGTTCTTTTTATTGGCAACATTTAGCAAAGTGTCTTCCATCTGCTGAATGCTCAAAAAATATTCACCAAAAGAATGAATTAACAAGTTGTCACTTTTGGACATAAAATTGCACCCAATTCTTTAGATATGGACTATCCTTTGAAAAATTCTAATATCCTTCGTTTGAGATTTTATATTTCTGTCAATGCAACCCAAGATTTTGTTAATATTTTACATCATACTTTTTAATTTATGTCCAACTTACCCACTTACATTTAGTGCCAATTTACATCTTGAATTTGTGGCCAACTAACTTCTTAAATATCTTTTAAATGGGCTGCTCTGAGCTATTTTCTTGTCTCATCTCCTGCAGCAGAATTTGGAAACTGAAGTGTGTGATTGATGGGTATTAGAGCACTGGGGTTTAGCACATTGCTTGGCACACAGTAGGCATTTCCATTATTTGTGGACATAATGGTTTTACAAAATAGTTTTTTTTTGTGCTGTTATTGCATGTTTGAATTTTACACCAAGACTCATTGTAAATTGCTAAGCATCATGACCATACAGTAACAAGCTTCCCTCCCTCCCTCCCTCCCTCCCTGCCTCCCTCCCTCCCTCCCTCCCTCCCTCTCCCTCTCCCTCTCTTCCCTCATTCACCAAGCACTTATTGATACCCTGTTATTTGTTAGATGTTATCACACAAAGTTGAGCCCCTGCCCCCGCTGCCAAAGAACTGGCAAGAAGACAGATGTATAAGTAATTATAGTGTAATCAGGAACGTAATTCTTCTGATAAAGGAACCAGGAGATGCTTAAAGAGAAGTGTAAAGATAGGCATGGGTACCTTTCATGACCACCATCGTTCTCTTTGCTTCCTTTGCCATTTCCCATCCTCGCACTTCTTCAGGTGGCAGCCATGGCTTTGATTCCAGGAGAAACAGCTTGCAGGTCCCCAGGCTCTGGGCACTGGGGCTGGGGGTGTAGAATTAATCACACTGAGCAAACACTCTCACTTAAAATCATTTCAAATCAACTATCAGATAACAGATAAGTTAAATAAACTGGTTTCAGTAAGTGGTGCATATAAAGTAAGAAATACAACAGGAAGCAAGAGGTTGTGAAACACTCACCGTGCTTAAGATGCCATCTGTCCATCAAGGATTGTAAGGGTTAATGTCGTTGGAGGTCTCCTTTGAATCAGACACCTTATTTCTAGCTCAGATAGCTTTCTCTTGCTGGTATTACCTGCCTATTGCTGTTATTCTGAGGCTTGAGCCATCATAGTATGACAATGCTGATGGCTCTAAGCTTTTAAATCTTTAATCACTCCAATTCCTGTACATTGGTTCTTGTTACTTAAGTCGGCGCCACACTTCTCAGGAATAGAGCTGTGAAATAAAGATGTGTCTGTGTCTTCTCTTCCCCTGTGGTTTACCTAAAACAAACCCCAAAGAACATAGACCTGGAAACCACAAACTTCTTATTTCCTCCAAAATTTTTCTTTGTGTGATCGAGACAGATCCTGTGTTGTGGTTTTTGTAGCGTGGCTGCTGTCTGCCTTTTCCCACCTTATTTCTTAGTAAATAGAAAAGTTGTTCTAGCCCATTCTTCTTGGCTCACACAATGCTAAAAACAAACAAAAAAAAAAAAACAGTAATGACAGCTAACCTTTTGAGCATTTACTGTGTGAGAAGCCTGGGCTGAGTGCCTTGCATGCATTATGTGATTGAATCCCTATGTAGGTTGTCTGTACCACAGACTCCCAGCCTCTGCTCTTAGAGATTGCAAACCGGTAGCTCTGACATGGGACTATGCAGTTTTGGATAGTTTTAAGAAAGGGAGTAACTTAACTTTACATTTTTTAACACACATGCTAGATTATTCTGATGGAAGATGCTAACACTGCACTTGGAGAAGCAATAGAGTATATGTACTGTAATTGATAAATTGCTGGGATTGAAACAAGAGCATTGGCCTGCCAGTAACTGTCTTACCAGAGGGATGGGTGAGGTGATATTGGTAAATAAGAGGAGGCTTACTGGTGGAGGTGAGGTAGAGTGGTTAAGAACAGGACTCGGAAGCCAGGTATCCTCCGTTCCCATTTTGGCTCTGCCATTTGCTAGTTGTGTGACCTTAAGTCAATTAGCCTCTCTGTGCCTCAGTTTCCCTACATGTAAAGTGGGGATATAAATAGCACTTGACTTATATGGTCATTGGAAGAATTGAATGAGCTAATACCTGTCATTTGCTTAGAATATTGCCTGACCCACTGTAAGTTCTATTAATTATTTCTTCTCATTATATTGTTGTTATTTGAAGGTATATCTTTGCACTGAAGCTTGGAAAAAGAGAAGTCCACCAGGTGAATTGCCAGACGTGGTACAAGCAGGCAGCACCCCCAGCAGAGCAGACACGTGCAAAAGCACAGAGATCACAAACAGCCTTATGTTGCCGGAGCAGACAGTCTAGGATGTGAGGCTAGGGGAGTGGGCAGGGTCAGGTCCTGAGGCCCTGGGTTTGCACTGTGGATTTGGAAGTGATGGAGAACCTTCACAGGAGCACCAGAGAGAGATGTTTTTGATGACTCTGGTGAATCTGTGGAACTTGGGTTTGAGGAAAATAAGATGACAGGCAGGGTGACTAGTGAGGAAGACCTGCAGGGATCCAGGTGACAGATGGTGAAGAGATGGAACTCGGACACCAGTGAAAGGTTGTTGAGAGGATATTTCAGAAGTGAAGGGAGATACAATAGACAGGTCTCACTTTCATGAGGACAGGTTAAGAAGAGAGAGACAAAGGCCAGGTTTCTGTCTGGGGAACTGTGTGAACAGCAATGCCACCAACTTACATAAAGCACAAGGGAGTGTTTGTAGATCAGTTCAGTTTGGGGATGTGGAGTCTGTGGTACCACAGAAGCCCACACAGAGATATTTCCAGGCAGTTGGGGCATTAGGGTCTCAAGTTTGAGGCTCTGGTTCAGTTGGAAGCTTGGACCACAGAACCCAACACGCATTAAAGCGCTGGTGCACTGAAAGGAATGCTACAGACACGAGACATTCCCAGCAGTGCTGTCCTATTCCTGCAGTTTTCAGCAATAAGCAGTTTACGTTAAAATAGAAACAACTCCAATAAAAATTTCCTACAAAGAACAATACACTCGTCCTCCAGCTTATTAGGAGGATTTCTGAAGAGAAGACACTATGAAGTGACATGCATTTAAAGCCTAGGCTTCCAAAGGACATTTTCAGACAGGCCATACTCGTTTTTGGTTGATTACAAACTAAGTAGGTAAGCCAGCAGGAGAGGCCTCCTTTGGGTAAAATTTCCATTTGCTGTGGGCTGCGGGAGGATTACTTATACCTAAGGCTTTTTAGATAACACATAAGATACCATGGAAGAGGCATTTGTATAGATCTCCAGAATACCAGACTTAGAAGCAACCTGATTTTATGTTATATGTGAAAAGCCCCCACAGCAAATACATGGTTTGCAGTCGTGGGCTTCTCCAATGTTCCGTGCAGACTCTCCTCAACATTGGAAGATGTGCATTTGCACCCTCTTAATTCTTTCATTCCTCTAACTGCCTGCCTTAAAGCTAAAGAAGACATAAAACATGGATAAGTGTAGCACTACCAGGATGGACATGCCAGCTTGGGGGGTCTCAGTGACATGGCACACTGCTTTCAGACTGTCCAATGAAGATTGGCTAGGAAGTTCTGTTGGATTAAAGTTTTTCCGTATTTAAAAGACAAGTGTCACATCCTCCTGAACAACCCTTCTTTTCCCAAATGTGATCTGTTACAGCTGTGGAGGTAGCACAAGCATCAGGTGGCACAGGAGCAGTAGAATATCAATAGGAGTTGGTAGGAGTGGAGGTAATGAGGGCAGTGCTCACGATGGTGAGAATGATGGTGTGTATTTATTAAGTGCTTTCTATAAGCCAGACTCTGTGCACCTTAGAGGCTGTGTGAACGTACAACTGAGCCCTGGCTGGTGTGGCTCAGTGGGCTAGAGCATCATCGCACACACCAAAAGGTTGCAGATTCGATTCCCGGTCAGGGCACATACCTAGGCTGTGGGTTCTATTCCAGGTAGGGGAGTGTTCAGGAGGCAGCCAACCGATGTTTCTCTCTCACATCACTGTCTCTCTCTCTCCCTTCCTCTCTCTCTCAAATCAATAAGCATGTCTCCTGGAGAGGATTTTTTTTAAGTATAATTGAAAACTTTAATGCTCAAGTTCAGATTTCTGGGAATTATTTCAGTGCCAGCATTTTCTAGCTACATGACTTTGAGAAAATACACAAATTCTTGAAGTCTCAATTTCCACATCAGTGAAAATAAAAAAAATAAAAGTGTCTCCATGAAAGGGATTTAGACTAAAATAAAATAAAGTGTAGAAAGTACCTGGCAAAGTTTATAATCCTGACTCTGTGAAAGAGGCTTGGTTATTAATCTCATTTTCAGGATTAAGAAACTGAGAGTCGGAAGGTAAAGTGGTCCACAAGTTTGCCTTATGGTAGAGATGGAATTTAAATCCAGGTACATTTGACCCCTAAGTTGCCTCATAACCATGGTATACATTTTATTTGAATAAATGACTTCATGCTTGAATCTTGAAAATTGCTTCTTAAATCTGGAACATCTTATTTAGGCATATTTGCACTAGTTATCCAAGGACAGTTTTCTACACATAGAATGTTCCGTTTCTGAGTCCTCTGGAGTTGTTCAGCGAGATGCCTTTGTTGTAAGCATTCGATCATGGGTGACCGTCCTTTCCCAGGAAAATGACAGTTTACAAAAGGAGCACTTTTAGCATGCAAGACTGAAGACTAGACAAAGTAGAATAACAGAAGACAGATCCAGGATAAAAAATACTGTTGTTAGAACAGTGTATACCACTGTAAATCTGATCACTTCTTTTTCATGCACTAGTGCATTGAGGTTGCCCACAGTTGGATCCTGCTTTCCATGGTCTCATAATTGCCACCTTCCCTACTGACTGACAACAGGGGACAATTAGCTGACTCTTAGCTTCCCTGGTATCCCTGTGACTCTGACTCTTACCCCTGAGCTAAGAGAATATTAGTCAACTTCAAGGAGTTTTCTTTCTATTACTTTTCCATAAGCTGATTTAGAAGCCAACTTGTGGTTTGTGATAAGAATGTTGAAAATATAACTAGGATGTTACATTCAACTCCATAAATAAAAGATGGCTTCAGTGGAATTATAATGGGTGGCTTTCATTTTATACCATTTTAAGTTCCAAGGACTTTAACAAGGGGGTTGTTAAAAGTAAATGCTGCTTTATTACACATTGCGAAGCAGCAGCAGTTAAGGCATTGTCTATGTAACTAAGCTTCCAATCCATAGACGACATCCAAGTGTCTTCAGTGGATAGAAAAGTAAAGCCAATGATGGACCCAGAACCACTATCTTTCATAGAAAAATATCCCTCTCAGACATCTAAGAAAAACCTCGATCAACAAACTTAAATGTGAATCATAGAAATGCTGTGAGATATGTATTTTTGTAAGTGGCCTACTGCCATTTAAAACATTCTTGGTGAAAGATGAGTAGAAAAGCTAGGGCTGGAGCCCAAGTGTTTGACTATTGGTCTACTCATCTTTGGGGGTCAGAGTTTGATTAAAGAAATCAAGACTCTACAAAAACCTATAATCCATAAGGTGTCTTTTCATTATTCTTATTCCCTAATTAACTTCTTCCTTGATTTTGTTCTTGGAGCAATTTATAGGACCCTAAAATATAAGAGGCACATCAATACAGTGGCTATAGGCTTGACCCAGATTCTGAAGCATGACACTGTCTAGCTTTGTGACATAAAATGAGGTATCAATCTCTCAAAGTGTTGTTCCACTCAGGGGTATTTGACAGTGAAGGAAAGACAGGTCCAAAGTTCTTCTCTGCTGTTGATTGTGGCGACAGTGATGAATTCCTTTGTATAGTGTGTTAGGATAATTTGTTATGTATGCCTGTCCCATTAGACAGTGAACGAAAGTAAGTGTGAATTGGATTCATGCCCTGGCCCCAGGGACTGATCCAGCCTGGCTGTCTTGGAGGCAAATAATACATGTGGGACTATAGTGAATGAATTGGAGCCTAAGAGTGTCAAAACTCACCTTGTAACTTACTAGTTATGCTGCTGTTCTGCACTGAGGAAGTCACTCCCCCTCTTGGTTTGTCCACTTGTCCAGGTAGAGGGAGGAGGTCTCCTAAATGCCCTTTGGAGATGCTGTAAGAGAGCATTTACCATTTCATGGCAATACATACCTTCATTTGTGAGAGATTAATACTCAATATCAATGAAATATATAACCTTCCATTTCACCACTTTTTTGTAGTTCCCAAGTGCTTACCAGCACACACCTAGTAAACCTACCTCTAGGTCAGAGGAGGGCCCTAATTAGAAGAGGCATTGTGAGCAGTAAGAGAAATAATTGAGGCACTTAACTGCACCAAGCCCCAACCTTCATCTATTACTTTCTAAGTAGTTCAATATTTTAGGTGATAATCAATTTTGTCTTTGCTTGAATAATATGGATTTTTTAAAATCCTCACCTGAGGATGTTTTTATTGATTTTGAGAGAAAGAGAGAGAGAGAGAGAAAAGGAAACATCTATGTGAGAGAAACATCAATTTGTTGCCTCCCATAAGCGCCCCGGCCAGGGATCAAACCTGCAACCTAGGTACTGGGAATCAAACCTGCAACCTTTTGGAGTACAGGATGACGCTCCAGCCAATGAGCAACCTTGCCGGGAAAATTATCTGAATTTTAATTGCCCATTTCCTATACATCTTATGTGAAAATTATTAAAAATAATATTATACATCAAAAGGTCTGGCTATAAATACACCAAAATGATCATTATGTGTGAGGAGTGAGATTATAAGTGATTTTTTTGGTCTTTCCTATTGGAAACTTCCTTAAGTGTAGGCTCATTTAGTGGCGTGGATTCAACTTACACAGATTGGGGCAACTGCATGGGTGCTGATGGCCCCAGGCCGCAGGGCTCTCTGGAGCATCTGTGGCTCCTGAAGAGGGAGGTGAAGGGAAAGCCAACCTACGAAACTCAATCATGGTTCTCCCTCTATTGCGGCGACTACAGGCTTCTAGCACTGTGTGTCTTGGCTTCTGCTGCTGTGCTTTTTTGCTACTGGTCCATGGTTAATCAGCCTTCATGCGATCTTTGCTCTGTATTTTCCTCTCTCAGCTTGTGCTTTCTCAAGGTTGCTACCTTTTCATAAATGCAGCTCACTCACCAAAACAGAGTTCCTTACCAAGTGGTGAACCTGGCCCTGAAGGTCAACACCATCCTGACCCTCAGAAGACACTGAAGGTCAACACCATCCTGACCCTCAGAAGAGAGTGAAGGTCAGCACCATCCTGAACCTCAGAAGAGAGTGAAGCACCAGGTAACTGCTTTCTGTGGGGTGTGGAAGTAGGTTTCCCTTGTTTTTAGCTTTTATCCATTCTAAAGTGTGCATCTACCTATTCCGGTAACGCAAGGGTCTGTCACATATTTAGAATTCACTAGAATTTTTGGTCACTAAGAGACTAGGAAAAAGGATTATTACAGTTTTACATATTCTGTGGTTTGAGTCAGTTTCGACGAGCTGCCCCGGGGGAGGAGTTCACTGTGCTGCAGAAGCACCTTCCCGAGGCTGTTTCCCTGTTTTCTTTCCACGGCTGCGGGGTTGAAACAGTGCACAGACATCCCCACGGAACAGATGTGTCCAACCCAGGCAGTGCCGGCCGCAGATCCTGAACTTTGGGTGTGAAGCTGAGCCTTCATTCTGGCATCAGAGAAAACCACCCTCGAGACGGTCTGAAATGCACAATTGTCCCTGCTCCTTGAAGGAATTTTCTCTGTTCCCGAGAGGCACAGCCCATGTATAAATAAGAAAATGGCCTGTCATTAACCAAGACATGTGGACGTGTAGGATTCCTTGGTGCTGTGATTTGATGGTGGTGCAGAGTGAAGACCTCCTAAGGTCACTTCCTGTCCTTTCCCAGTGTCGGTGGTCACCAGCACTTCAAAATGTAGCCCAGGTTAACAGGGAGGGCCTGAGCCCGGCCAGGTGGCATAGCTGTGTATTGCCCTGGGTAAGTTGGGAGCTTCTTGGAGGGGCCAGTTGGTTTTGGGGTACTCCGTTACAGCTTGCAGAGCTCCTCCTTCTCTGTGCCCCTTCATTTCAGCTTAGAGGTCTCCTCTGCCTGGTTGTTGTAGGTGTGCCTGATTATTGTGTTGAAAGAGCATTCTTGCTTCTCATTTTCACTCACCTTTAATTTTAATATATGTTTTAATTGATTTCAGAGAGAGAAGGAGAGGGAGAGAGAAAGAGAAATATCAATGATAAGAGAATCATTGATCAGCTGCCTCCTGCACGTCCCCTACTGGGGATCAAGCCTGCAACCCAGCATGTGCCCTGACTGTAATTGGACCTCTATCTCCTGGATCCTAGGTCGATGCTCAACCCTTGAGCCATGCTGGCAGGGCATCATTTTCCCTATTCTTAAGTCATAAGGTCAGCCAACTGTAAAAAATCATTTGGCTACAATTCTTTTTATGATTTCTAAATTCACATCTGAATTATTGTTTTTTGTGTTTTTTTTAAAGTCTTAGTAATGAGAATGTGAGAAAGGGAAGATATGCCATTATTTACTTTTAATTTGGCTTAAAGAGTGATGGTAGCTTGTTGCAAGTTGTAATGATTTTAAAGCTCTTAGACCTGTGGCCACATAGCCTATTGTGATATAAATACATTTTCCCAAACAGAGGCCTGGTGAAGAGGAATTCTTTGATATTATCAGACAACAAAATACTTTAGTTAGTGTTTTCTTAAAAGATGTATAAAAAGAACTTTCACCTTGATCAGGACAATTGAGGTTAACATGAGGTGTTAGAGCATTCTTTCCCTTGTAAGATCATCATTTTATCAAAATAAAAAGGGTCTTCAACAAGACATCCCACAAATCCCAAGATAATAATTACATTCTTGGAACTGGAAATCTTGTATATATTTACAGACATTTTAGAGTTGGGCATTTGTGGCTTTTTGCACACTATGAAATATTTATGTATTGTTCAAATAACCTTCTTAGTTACCATTGGATACCTACTGTCAGACAGGAATTGCATTTAGAAAGGAATTGAGTCTAAGTTGCAAAATCCACAAAGGTCTCATTCCCAGATATTTTAGTCGAAATCTTTCTGCAACAACAGTTGAAAATGCTGGGAAACAGATGTTCATTTGCCTTAGAGGGTTTTTTGTTATTTGTGGTAATGAATGAAAATAATTACTCTCATTTTAAATTTCATTTAGATGATACGAGGTTGTCAATAAAATTTGCCTATCTATACTAAATTTTTTTAAAACAGTAATTTGTAAAAATTTATTTTCAAGTACAGTTGGCATGCAATTACATTAGTTTGAGGTGTAGGACTTACTTATTAGACATTTACATATATTACTGAGTGACCGCCCTGATAAGTCTAGTATCCATCTGATCCCCTATAGTTATTATAGTATTATTGACAATATTCTCTAGGTTGTAGTTTATGTCCACATGACTATTTTTGTACTTTTTAATTTCTTTCATCTTTTTCATCCATCTGCCCCAAACCCTTCCCATTTGGCAACCATCAATTTGTTCTCTATGAGTTTGTTTCTGTTTCATTTGTTTGTTTATTTTGTTCTTTAGATTCCACATATGAGTGAAATCACATGGCATTTCTCTTTCTCTGTTTGACTTACTTCACTTAGCATAATTGCCATTAGGTCTATCCATGCTGTCACAATTGGTCAGATTTCATTCTTTTCATGGCTCAGTAATATTGCATTGTATGTATGTACCACCTTTTCTTTATCCATTCATCTTTTGATGGACACTTAGGATGCTTCCATATCTTGGCCATTTTAAATAATGTTGCAATGAACATAGTTGCATATATTTTTTTGAATTACTGTTTTGGATTTCTTTAGATAAATACCCAGAAGTTGAATTGCTGCATCATATGGTAGTTTTATTTTAATTTTTTGATGAACCTCCATATAGTTTTCATATATATAAATATATAATATTAATTCTTTATCCTATGTATCATTGGTAAAAATCTCCTTATCTTCGCCCATTCATTATGTAGTCTTCACCTTGTTGATGGTTTCCTTTACTGTGTACATGATGTTCCTACTTTTGTCTTTTAACCTTTGTACTACCTTTATAGTTGTTTGATCCAATGCTTTTACTACGTGTTTGCCTTTCCCAGTGAGAATTTTTGCTTTCCCATATTTTCTTATTCCTATTTTTCATCTCTGTTTCTATATTAAAAGTCCCTTTAATATTTCTTGTAATACTGATTAAGTGATGGTAAACTCCTTCAGCTAAGTCTTGTCTGAGAAACTCATTACTTCCCTGATTCTAAATAATACCTTTGCTGGGTAGATTGATTTTGGTTGTAAGTTTTTTCATCATCTTGAATTTTCTGTCCCAATCCCTTCTGGCGCCTGCAAAATTTAGAAATTTTGTTGAGATATCAGCTGACAATCTTATAGGAGATTCCCTGTAGGTAACTAACTGCTGCTTTTAAGATCCTCTCTTTGTCTTTAACCTTTTGCATTTGAATTATGATTTTTTTGGTGTGGGTCTCTTTGAGTTTATCTTGGTTCAGCCTCTTTTTGCTTCCTGAACTTGTATGTCTATTTCCTTCATGAGATAGGGAAGTTTTCAATAATTATTTTTTCAAATGGGTTTTTTATCCCTTGTTCTCTCTTTTCCCTGTGGTACCCCTATGATGGGATAATTGGTGCACTTGATATTGTCAGACAGGTCCCTGTAACTATCCTTACTTTCTTTTATTCCTTTTTACTGTTCCTGCTGGTTCTTTCCCACTACTTTGTCTTCCAGATCACTGCTTTGATCCTCTGATTTTTCTGATTTGTTGTTGAGTGTTGCTAACATATTTTTATGGCAGTGTTTCTTTTTATTCTTCCTTTCTGACTGGTCCTGTTTTTTGTTCTCTCATTTTTTGTGTGTTTTCTCTTTGTTGAAGTTCTCGATGAATTCATATACTCTTCCTATAAGTTGATGGAACATCTTTTAGCCAGTATTTTGAACTCTGTACCTGGTAGTTTGCTTGTTCCCACTTCATTTAGATCTTTTTTCTGGGGTTTGTCTTGTGCTTTCATTTGGGACATGTTTCTTTGTCTTCTTCTTTGGGCTGACTCCCTGTGCTTGTTGCTATGCATTAGATATATTTGTTTCATTTCCCAGTCTTGACAGATTGGTCTTATGTAGAAGATTTCCTGTGGGATCCCATGGTTCAGCCTCTTTTGGTTACCTGAGCCAGATGCTCCAGGGATATCTCCTACGCGGGTTGTGTGCCTTCCTATTGTAGTTGAGCCTCAAATGTTGGCATACTGGTGAGTGGGGTTGAACCTCAGGCTGACTGGCTGTGAGCATTGAGTATGACTATAACAGATAAGCTGTTGGGCAGGGGCTGACCCTATAGAGCAGGAGTCATTTTCGTGGGGCTCTGGTGCCAGATGAGTCTGCCCTTCACGTGTGTCATTTGTGGAGCTGGTTGGGTGGTATTCTGGTTGTAGTCTGAAGCTGGATATGAGATACATTGGGTTTACAGCCTCTTGGGAGGGATTCTCATGCAGGATACGGTCAGCTGCCACTTGTGTCAGCCTTGAGGCCTTTTGTAGGAGCTACCAAGTATTCTGAAGTTGGTGGCTGGTTGTGCTGGTCTTAGAGGTGCATGAGAAAGCCTACATTGTGAGCCATGGCCAGCTGCCACTTGTGTTTGCCTTGGAATCCTTTGGTTGGCACCATGATGAGAGTTGAAGCCAGGTTGTACTTGTGCTGTGCTTGTGACAACTTAGTTTAAGCTAAATCCCCAGCCAACACAGGCCACCTCTCAGACAAGGCTTGGGTCCACCTCATGGGAGTTGTAATGCAAGTTGAGACCTGTTGCTGCATGTGCTGGGCTTTGGTCTACTTAACAAGAGCTGCAAGGCACCCCAAGGCTAGCTGCTGCTTGCTTGGCTCTGTACTCTTTCAAAAGATTTTTAGAAAGCCCACAGCATGAAACAAAGCAGGCTGCTTGTATGGAGGAGCTACTAGAGGAGGCTCAGGTTGGGCAGGTGAGTTGGGTGGGGTAGGGTCTCAGGGACTAGGCAAGACAGGGTGAATGATATTAGCCTGGTTAATCCAGATCTCTTAGTTGGTGCCTGCCTGCTCCTGGTTGGCTGGGTAGGAGGAGAGTTCAACAAAAGAGCAATAGTGTTAGCCACAATTTCTATTCCTGGAGAAAGTTGTCCTGATCCAGGCCTTTCCAGCTCTCACCTTGAATTTAGTCAGTTTAGTTCCTCCCCATGTGTCCTTGGTTCTGAACAAGTTGCCGGCCTGGTGCAGGAGCTTACAGCAAGTGATTTTGTGAGCAACAGAGCCTGTGCTTGGACCCTTTGAGAGCAGTGCATCAATCTTTAGCAGCCCTTCTCTTTCTCAGTCACGTTCCCTGCTGGTTTTCACAGCCAGATGCTATAGAGACTCCTTTTCCAAACACTGATGCCCTGTGTTGAGGAACTTTTTGTGAGGCTGGGACTCCTTGTTCATCAGGGGGAGGTCTCTGCAGCCAAGATATTCCTCCTGTTTCTTAATCACCACACCATGGGACCTATCCATTCTGCCTCTCCACCCCTCCTACCAGTCTCCATTTGGCTTCTTCTTTATATCCTTAGTATAAGAAATCTGTTCAGCTAGTCTTCAGGTGGTTCTCATTAACAGTTGCTCTATAATTTAGTTGTAATTTTGATGTGGTTGTGGGAGGAGGTGAGCATAGAGTTTATGTATTCTGCCATCTTGACCGAAAATCTTTAAAACAATTATTAATGTTACACAAATAATCCACTTAAACACAAATAGAGAAACATTGATCATCTACCCCCTGCATGGCCCCTACTAGGGATTGAGCCTGCAACCTGGGCAGGTGCCCTGATTGGGAATTGAACCATCCACCTCTCAGGGCATGGAACATCACTTAACCAACTGAGCCACATTGGCCAGGACCATTCTGTATTTAAAACATAGTGTTATATTAAACAAAAACTTTTTATAACTTCTTTTCATGATGAAGCAACATACTTGAAATGTATTCCATCTCAGTAAATATATTTCTACTTCACAGAAATTTCACTTCATTGCATAAGTTTTCCATAAATTATATATTTAAATTCTTACTATTTGGAATTTATATTTCTAATTTTGGTCTACTATAAACATTTCTGTGATATAGGGCATTCATTTGTTCAATAAGTCACTAGTAAGCTCATACTATGTCCTAACTCATAGGTATAGCAATGTTAGACACAGCTCATGGTTCTGTTTTTCAATGCTTCCATGTTAAATAAATGAAAGGCCATTTAAACTTACTTTAGAGTAAAAATATTTGTTTTTGTTGAGACAGTCTTTATCACCATTTAGGATTATTTGTGGTTATTATTTCCCCAAGTCATTACAAGATTTTATATAAATAACACTCTAATACAGACTTGGAACTAATGATATGTACACTCAGAGCAATGTAGCTTTATATTAATTTAACTGAAAAATTACATAGAAATTATATTACCTGACTCCCTCTAAAGCCAGAGTGAACTGATAATATCAGCAAATAGACAACATTTATCTTTCCATTGATTTTGATTTATTGATTGGTTATTTGTGGTTCTGACACATACAGAAGTTTCTATTTATAGCCACCAGCAGATGAAGGCAGGGTGCTCTCCTGTATGAGGCACTGACCAGGAGCTAGGAATCCTCAATATAAAATTGAATTCAATTACCTATTAGCTACGTGAACTTTAGAAGTCATCAGATATTCCTAAGCTTCAGTTTCCTGAACTATAAAATGAAAATATATTACTATATCAGTTCTCAGTTTCTATCATTCTAACAATTCTTAGCCTGTGGGATTTTCATTTTTTCTACTGGAAGTCACCTCCGAAATGCTCTGGGACCCTATTCTAAATATTGATTCGATATATCAGAACTAAGCTAAGAGATGTGGATAACAAAATAATAAATACAATGAGAGCTTTGAGCCAAGGAGTAATTTGATATATAAACATTTGAAAGATTAATATTATTATGTGTTTGAATAGACTACAGACAGCCAAATGTGGAAGTGGAAAGACCAGATGGAAAGGAATTACAATTGACAAGGTGAGGGATTATGATGTTATCACTGGAGATGGGGTGGAATAGTCATATTCTGGCTCTATTCCAAAGGTAGAGCTGACTGAACATGCTGATATGGGGTGAGGAGGCTGAGAATTTAGGGTGACTCTACAGCTAAAGCCTGAGTGACTAGATGCATGCTGGTTGTCAGCTACTGAGATGGGGGATACTGAGGAAACAAGGGTTTTCACAGAGGTGGAGTGGAGCATGGTCCACATTTTGGTTTTGTACATGCTGTATTTGAGGTGCCTGTTGGCCATGCAGCTGGAGCTGTTCAAGTGTAGAATTGGAAACATCCACCTGAAACTCAAGAGAAGACAGAGCTGGCAATTTAAATTTGGGAATTATCAACAGTGGATAAGTGACCTAGTGCTCTAGCTGTCCCATTTGCCTCGACTGTGGAATACTCAGCTCACTACTTGATCCTTGCTCAGTGTTAGCTTGTCTTTGTGACAACCAGAGGGCAAAAATTACACCTGCTGTTCACTACTGTTTTTACCACAGCTGGCAAATATCTGGCACCAAGAGGCTGGATGAGTGAATCAATTAATCTACCACCAGCACAGGTCGTAGAAACTTGGGCTGTTAGTGGCAAGGCTACTGAAAATCGATGTCAGCAAGACCTTTGCTTCTATGAGCACAAATGTGCCCTCTTTAGAAAGATTTCTACCTAAAAAACAAGCAAAATACAAGTGTTTCAGCATGTGGGAGAAACATTTCTGTTCTTCAAAACAACCTAATCTGAGTTAAATATCAATTAGCCAGGGACTGAAATGTCTTGAAATCAAGTCTGGAAAAACAAGCTATTCCAGACTAGCTTTTTTCATAAAGAATACTTTTTTGGTTCTCTAATGTTATTCTAATCAGCTGGACAATCTTAGCCAAATGATTTCCCCTCTGAAATAACAATATAAGTTAATGTTTTCTGCAACTTTCCTTCTGATCACCCAGGACACCTACGGGTTCTCTCTAGGGATCATGGAACATTGATAATTGGGCATTTTAAATAGCTCGGCAGGTTATCTGAAACACATAGTCTGATAAAAGAAATATGCTCTAATGGCCAGCTCTGAGAACATGTGATATATTTTAACAACTATTTATTGAAAAGCTGACTTTTTGGACTCTGGGAAAGCTGCTTTCTATCTAGTCTCGTTTCTTCAGTGATCTCCTGAGTGCTTGGTTCCTCACAATGAGCAGCCGCTTGGGATAAAATGATGAAGCAGGTAGATATGGTACCTATTTTTATAGAGGTTATTTTTAATATAAGGAATAATAAAATATCAAATAAAAAACCAATGAATTCAATAATTACTCATTTTTATAAACTATTACAAATGAGCAAATGAATGAATAAACTGAGAAAGAGAAGCCGCCAGAACTGCCTCGTACGCACAGCTGGGCCTTGGTTTCTCATGTTGAGTGTAAAGAATTTTGCAGGACATCAACATCAGGCAAGGCCTTTTCCTGACTACTGATCAAGACAATGGCTCTGGAATCACTTTTGAACACAGACAAAACATGAACATTGTTCAAACCACACGGAGGGCAAACTGTTTCTCTGTCTTAGTTAACATGAGTGACTGCTGCTTCTTTCTTCATCAGTTTCTACTCTGCACTGTGTTCTCGCCTTCAAGTTGAGAGGTATTAAGGTGCCCATCACAGAATAACACCAGCTTCTCCACTATGTGCAATGCACAGCAAAGGCCCATTTCTTTGAACCGTCTCCCAAGTCATCTAATCCCCAATCCTATGTGAGGCCCATTTCTTTGAACCGTCTCCCAAGTCATCTAATCCCCAATCCTATGTGAACCTTTTCGTACACCCCCCATTTATAGTGTTCCCCATGGTGCGAGCTCTCCCTTCTTATAATAAGTCAATAAACCCAAGACTATCCAACTAAAAGTGTGTTACTACTGTTCTTTGACTTGAATAAAGTTTTATTGAAAGCCGGTGAAGCTCATTTGTGTATATACCATCCATGGCTACCGTTGTGCTACAACAGCAAGGTTGAGTACTTGTGATAAAGATTGAATGGCAAAAAAGACGAAAATACTTACTATCTGGTCCTTTCTAGAAAAAGTCTGAGGCTTCTGCTCTAAACAATTTGTAAAAACTGAAATGTTGGTGGATGCACATTTCCATAATAATTTAGAGTTCCCTATTGGAGATTTGCCAAATAAACCAAAACTGCGCCGTATCAAAACAATTGTTGAACTCTAAAATGTTCAGCCAGTTAAGGAAACATGTTTTACTTTATTGCCACCTGGATGATCTGAAAAACCTCACAAAACAAGGTGAGGTTATCTCAATGCTGCAGCCACTCTTTAAGCAAGATTATGTTTATCAAATTTACTTACTAAAGGGAAATGGAAGGCTACAAGAACCATGGGAGTTTTATGGTAAAACTCAAAATTGAGCATTTCCTGTTTTCTTTAAATCAGAATTAAAATGGAAAAAATAAATACCAAATTTGTGTGAAATATATTTCTTCTATTATGTAAATGTCTTTAAAATTAAAAAAAGAAACCCACTCTCACCCATTCTCCATTTACAAATGGCCATTTGCTAAAGCCCATCTCCATACAGTTAGGGGGCCAAGTGATGTTTTCCTACCTTGATTAGATCATTCAATAATTTCTTTGTAAGAGGCAGAATGTCCTTTGCATTTGAGCTGCCTCCATGTGTAAACCAAGCCTCATGTCCCTGGTAGTCACAGATTAATGCCCTGAAGCCTAGTGGACAGGATATCAGAAGCATATGTTGGTTCAGGAGACAAAGGATAGCTGGGAATGCAGTTGTCACTTCTTAAATTTGGTGGGTCTAATCCAACCAACCATAGTTGTTGGTATGAAATATTGTGTCCTCAGGTATTCCATTTTTAAAAAAATAAACAAATTTTTGAGCTATAACCCACGTACCACAAATTCACCTTTTTAATGTGTACAATTCAGTGGTTTGTAGTATATTCACAGAGTTGTGTAACCATCGCCTCTATCTAATTTTAGAATATGTTTATCAAAACATTCCAAAACGAAGGAATAAAAATAATGTCAAAGGGCAGCCCTTCTGTCCTACTCTTACATGGTAATAAAAATAAAAGTAGATTTCAAAAGGTGGCCAAGACATGGGAACAACTGAAGTGTCCTGCGGTAGAGGGCTGGATAAAGATGTGGGACATGTGCACAATGAAATACTACGCAGCCATAAGAGAAGATGAAATACTGCCATTTGTAACAACATAAATAGACCTTGGGAATACTATGCTAAAGGAAATTAGTCAGGCAGAAATAGCTAAGAACCATATGAATTCACTCATATATGATATAAAACTGAAACTCATAGACAGACAACAGTATGGTGGTTACCCAAGGGAAGGAGGTAGAGGGGTAGGAGAGGGCAAAGGGGTCCAAATATATGGTGACAGAAGATGGCTGGACTTTGGGTGGTAGACACACAATGCAATATACAGATGATGTATCGCAGAAATGTTCCTGTGAAACCTATATGATCTTATTAACCAATGTCACCAATAAAATTAATAAAAATAAATGAAAAACAAACAAACAATAAAAGTGTTGCTGGAACAATTTGAAATTCATATGCAAAAATTTAAACTTTACACATACCCTATATCATATACAAAAATTTCCTGGAAATACATGAGAGTAAGTGTCAAATGTATAAATATAAAACTTTGAGGAAAGTGCTGTCTGAGAGGAACCCCAATCAATGAGGATGCACGAGCCCCAAAGCTGGCCTGTCCAGGCCTGAGGTCACTAACCAGTGAGGCTGCTGAGCCCTGGAAACACACTGACTGCACACGAGAAGCTACACTCTTAACTTGATTTAACTTCAATTAATTTGAACTTAAATTTAAATAGCCACGTGTGGCTGGTGGTTATTATATTAGACATTTGAGTTTTAGAAAAATTATAAAAACAAATATTAGTAAGTAGGATTAGGCAAAGTTTCTTAAATAGGAAAAAAAGCACTAATAATTGAAGAAAAATGATAAATTTGACTTTATCAAAATTTTAAAAAGTTATGCATTTTAAAAGACACTGGTCAGAAAATGAAAAGACAATTTACTCACTGAAAGAAAATATTTACAACCAAATTTCATAAAGGACTTGTATCCAGAGTATACTTGAAAATTCTCAAAATGCAATAATAAAAAAATAAAATGGGGAATATCTCTCTCATCTAAAATAAAAAAACAAGCATGAATTAAGCTAAATATTTTACTTGGGCCCTGAATCCACAATATTTTCTTCCAATAGGTTACAAATTGTCCTGATTGTTTGAGTGTGAAAGGTTCTTCTGAATTACCACATAATCATAGTTGCTACTAATTCATCAAATGGCTTTTCAAAGATATGTCACATCTTGTATCAGACTAAAGAGCTCAGAATTCTCCCTCTTGATGAAGTTCCTCGGAGTGGCTTGATTTCAAATGATTTCTGATCCTCGGACAATAGTATCAAATAACAAAGTGTCCGATGAACACTTATTAAGAACCAAATTACCTATTTGTGCCTAACCCTGGTGGTTTGATGCTAAAAATGTATGGGTGAGGAAATACAAAGATTAACAGTGCTTGGAATTTTTTTCTAATAACAATCTGTTCCAATACTTCTCACCAAGTTTTTTAAGGACGTTGCATCAGTAAAAGTAAAGTCATCCTTGGTAGATAATTATTGTATAACTCTATGGGATGGATGCAGCAAATAGTGTATAATAGCTTGTTATTTCTGTCCTCTAAAGTGTTTATGTCATGCTGTAAAGTGTAGAAATTTGCTCAAACAGGGTTGTTTTTAAATTAACTGAATTGTAATAATGTTTTTCTAACATATCAATAGGTTCCAATCCAAGACCTAAATATATTCAAATTAGGTAACTTTTCTCTCTGGAATTTACAGTGTAATAAAGCCAATATAAGGTAGTGGAAAATATGTCCTATTTAAAGATTTTTTTTTTTAATGCAGTAGTTAAGCATTATGTACACTCTGGTCCCTGGCTATCCTGTCTACCTCTTGGGTTTGTGATGTCTCAACATTGGGTTGTTGAGTGTTGAGTTTCCTGGAAGAGCTTGCCAGACTAGACAGGAAGTGAAAACAAATTAATCTAGACAGCATAAAGCTATAGCAATTTTTAACATCTTGAGAATAGTATTGCTTATTAGATAAAGATGTAAAAGTATAGCTAAATGATATGATCAACATTCAACAGGGTATGATTTCTAAAATTTCTAAGTAGCTTTGTTGGTCTTATTATAAAAAGAATACTATGTAAAATAAAATGTTAAAAGAAGGCAAAGATGCAGAAATAGAAAAATGGTCTTCTCCCAATGTCAATTTCTCTCTGTAAACATAACTGATTTATATGTGTGTACGTAGAGATATATTTTTAGAAAACCTTTATCATGTTATATACCTACTTCTACAATTTCTCTTAATAAACACATTTATTATTAACTTTGTCCATGAAAATGCTTACAGGTCTTCTTTAAGGCAGCATATAATTAGGTTCTATGATCTGTTGTAATTTACTAGGTCAAACCTCTCAAAGAAAATGTAGATTTTCCATGTTTTTCCCTATTACAGTTCACATTTTTGTACCCAATTCTTTGCTTACTTAATGACTATTTCTTTGGATATGTTACTAGGAGCAGATTTTTTTGGTTGAAAAAATTCTATCATCTTGTGAACAAAATTGGTATTTATCAAATGACAGATTTGCAATTAAGAATAAAAAGGAAGGAAGTCAGGTTGCCATATGAAGGATGAATTAGTAAGACCATGAGTGGACTAATGACTTATACATGATATCCAGAGTTCTGTGTTCTCAGTTTTAACAATGCACTGTATTTAAAATATCTTCTATGTATGAGCATTGTGCGACATGCTTTTATGTGTTGTTTCTTCTTGTTGACTTAGTTTTATAATCAGTTATGACATTTTCAAGCAGTCTCCTCTATATGAAACAGAAATCTTTTCACATTACCTTTGAGGTCTTTTGCACAGAATACAAAGAATAATTTCAGAGAGTGGTGAATCCTATGAACAAAAATTAAATGGAGTAAAGCACAAAAGAGTTGCTGAAGGAGGAGAGCTTTAGCTGGGATGGTGAGTGAGGGCCTCTTGAAAGAGGTACCATTTGAGGAGAAATTGAATGATCCAGAAGAACCAGCCATGAGAACGACAAAGAAAACTTTTTTTTTCAGGTAAAGAAGACTATGATTACACAGAAACTGAGGCAAGAATTAATTTGGTTTATTCATATAATTAAAATTCTTCTAGCATGTCCAGAGAAAATTGCAGGAGCCAGACCATGGAATGCCTTGAAGGCCAGGGTAAAAAGTTTGTTAGAAAAATAAGGCACTCCAAGTTCAGTGGGAAGCTGTTGGAGACTTTTAAACTGGGCACACCATAATCTAATTTATGTGATTGAGTGGCTAATTTTCAATGTTTGGTGAATGGGCCAAGGAAAGCAAGGGCCAGACCAAGGAGACAGGTAGGATGGTATTGGGGTCATGCAGGTGAGAGATGATAGTGGCATCAAAGATTCAGACCAGACATTATTAAAAGAATAATAAAATAGAGAGAGGGGGGGAGAGAAAATATATGACAGGACAAATTGAAAGCATGTAAATTCATAGATTAGTAGATTATTGAAGTATATATTTGAAGATTGTACACAAGAACTTGATGATGAACTGAATGTGTAGTGGAATAAAAAGAGAAAAATTGTGGCTATCTTCCAGACTAGAAAATGAGGTTCTCAGAGTTGCACTTCTAACTGTTAACAGTTCTGGGGAGATGGGAAATTTGGAAACCAGAGCCTACTAGCAATGGAGTCCTTTGAGACCCTTTCCGCTTGGGTGTAGAATCCTGAAGAGTGGCATCCTGAGAGTAAAGATGAACCAAAAGTAAATCAGACATTGCATGGAATGTATCACATTATGGGTTGTAGTCACTCCAAAATCTGTCCCCAACACTAGAAACAATGTGATGTTGAATTGCTAGGGCTCAGATGCCAGGCTGAAACAAAATGATTATATTTCCTAAAGAAATATAGCATATTTGGAGGCCTCAAATTATTTCTACAAAGAACATTTTAAATGAAACTCCAGAACACAAAGATAAGCAGGCACATAAGAAAACAGAACATGCTGCTCTATCCTGGACCATATTTTGTGTAGAAAGAATCTACAAGCAAACTTCTCAACAGAAGTAATGCAAGCCAGAAGAACAATGAAATAATATTCCTAATGTAGAAAATAAAACCTTGCCAATCAAGAATTTTATGGACAATAAAATTAGACTTCGAAAAGGATGGCAAAATGAAGATATTAATAGACAGAGTGAGTGATTTTGTCACTAACACCAAACTAAACAGTAAAGGAAGTTCTACAAATAGAAGGAAAATGTTCTTAGAGAGAAAGTGGAGAATTAGGAAGGAATAAAAAGTGAGTAAAATGGAAAAGAGATTATGAATATAAACTTTATATATAAAATTAAAATACAGGTGGGGGTCAATTGAGCTAAAATGTTTGAAGATTCTTGAGTTTCGGGGGAAGACGGTAAAAATTAAAATACCAATTAATATTAGGTAAGAACCAGTGAAAAGAAAATACATGTTTTACTCTCTAAGATAAACGCTAAAAGATTTGCAAAAAGATGTATATTTTAAAAGAATAATAAAATAGAAAATTCGAAGCACACAGCAAGTTAATAGATTAGTAGATTATTTAAGTGCAATATCAGTATCAATAATTGCATTAACTGCCCCAATTAAAAGCCGATTAGTTTTCAGATGGTTAGTTTACTAGCACAATAGGAAGACACCTCATAGGACAATGGCCACATAAACGATCTATTATTAATGTAAAGCCCACCACAGGCAGCATCACCAGAAACAAAAGGGGGGAGGGCACCTTAATGAAGCACTTCACCAGGAGGATGCGACCATTGCAAATTTGTGGCAACTTAGGAGCACGGTTTAAAATAAAATAGAGATAAAAGGCTACAAGGATTCGCAGAAGTAATCACATCACAGCCTGGACTCGAAGCCCGTCCGCAGCATCCTTCAGGCCTGTGTGGCTCAGTGGGATGAGCGTCCTCGCTGCTCCCACAAGTTTCTGATCAGGGCCCGGGCCCGGGGTGCCGGCTGGTCCCCACTTGGAGGCGAGCAGGACGCAGCTGACTGGTGTCTCTCTTGCTGATGTTTCAACCTCCCTCTCCCCTTCCCTTCCCTGTAAAATCAATAAAAGCATTTGAAAAGTACCTTTTATAAAAGGAGACAGACGTCATGAGTGACATGACCACTTTTCTGTGCCTCCCGGTCACCAGCACGGTATCAGCGTCACAGGCTCACTCCCCAGACGCGCCCGGCGTTGCGCCCCCGTGACCCCGATGGACAGTCTCCCTCAGTTTCAGACACTAAGTTAATGGACCCAAACCCTCCACGACCCTCTTTCCCCCGAATGTTACTCACACGCTGAGCCTGCTGCTGTGTTTGCACCGGGACCGTCTCCCTGTCCTCCCGGCTCCTCAGCTGGTCTCTCTCCGAGCAGCGCACCCCTGGGCCCGGCAGCACCGCCTCCGGCTCGCGGGCGGCACTAAGGGAACAAAACTGTTTCCCGAAGAGCACAGACCGCTCCGGGGCTCAGGAAACCTGCAGGCTGAGGTCCGAGGTCTCCCAGGGGAGCTGCGGTTTATGTTACTTTAAATAGAAGTTGCTTCCGGTCCCCGGTTAATTAAAATCACGTCGGCGAACCCCAGGCGGTCCTCTCCAGGCCTCACCCCCAGCCGGGCTTCTGATTGGCCCGGGAGAGAACCGCCCCCGCCCCAGGCCAGGCGGGAAGGGAGCCCCGCCTGCGCACTCACCGCCTCCTCAACAACACGCTAGTGGTCCGCTCGCTCTGAGGCCACCTCGGGGTGCTGAGGGCGGGGCTCCCAGGAGCCTTACCTACCGGGCCCCACGTCTTCCCCCGCCGTCCTCTCCCGCGCGCACAGCACCCGCTCTCCGTGGGCGCCCACAGCTCCCGCCACAGCAGGATACCCGGAAGTGCGGCTCCAGGGGGAGGGCGGAGCGAGGGCGGAGGCGCCTGGAGACCGGAAGTCACGGGGACACAGCCGTTGGGGCTCGTCCACCGAGTGTCTGTCCCGCGGTTTCTAGCGCGTGGGCCTCGTTGGGGCTTGTGGAGGACCCAGCTCGAGCCTAGCCCTTTGCGAGAGCCACTGGGAGCCGCGGCGGAGGCACGGGGCCGCTCCAGGCCCTCGTCAGCGACCAGGGAGGGTGGGGGCCGTCCCTTCCCGGAGCCCAGCCCCCACCCAGACTGTGCCAACCCCGGTGGGGTCCCGCGGGGTCCCAGGTGTAAGAATTCGTGCGGGAGCCACACGGAGGGCGTGACCCCGGCACAGGCTGGTCTCCATGGAGCCCGGAAGTGTTCGCCCCCAGCGGTCCTGGGGTGACTCCCTGGTTCTTGGTGTGGGTGAGACGGTGGCCTTGGTGCGGAGGGAGTGTGACCTGAGGCGCAGCAGGCGGCGGGGGCGGCCCTGCGGGAGACAGCGACCCCCGCGGCTCACTCGGGACAACTGTCCACCTTCTAAGGCCATTTGGGCAACAAAACTTCAAGTCAGGGGCTCGTTGGCTGCAGCTGGGATTCTGTGCGGCTGCCTGGCAATGAGGGTTTTACAGCCACCACGTGAGACTGGAGGGAGCCACCTGGGTGAGAACCTTTAGAGCAGTGGGGGTGACCTGGGGAGGGGCAGCTGAGCAAAGGAGGGAGGCAGGGAAAGAGCAGCCAGCTTACCTGGGCCTGCATGTGTGAGGATTGCCATGTAATGAGAGCTTGACTCTGTCCCAGGCACATGTAGTGTTTCTGTGTCCCTGAGCTCCTAGAAGACCTGTGATGTCCACAGAATAGTAAAGACCAGGCTGCTTGGCCTTGGTTTTCTGCTGGACGTACCCTGTGCCATTGCTCCTTCCAGCATCTCATTTCTTCCTCATTTACAGCCATAGTCTGTCTTCTCGGTGAAGCAGAGTGTGAGCTAAGAGGCCTCTTCCTTGTGCCTGCTCTGCCCAGGTGCCTCTGCTTCCTTCTCCTCCTTCCACCTCCCCTCTTCCTCCTCACTTCTCACCCCAGTAACTGGAAGTGGGACCCTCACTCTGCTGATGCACTCGGGCCTCCCTCCTGTGTCTCCATGTGCCTCTGTGCACTTGAGAGATGAGTCTCATTTTTCAGCTTCTCCATAAGCTCCCAGGTGCCGATCTTCCTGGGGCTCCTGCTGCTGCCTGCCTGCCTTCCTCTGCTGCTTCCCCACCTCCTGAATCTCACACAATCCCAGGGACGCCTGCGGCTTCAGCATCACCACTCATGCCCGTGGGTGTCCAGCAGAGCCCTGATGGGACCACTTTGTCCTGACAGCACCTTCCATCGATCACCACCCTTTCTGGTGGGTGGCCTCTGCAGGCATGGACACTTGGGGATCCAAGGGCAGAGCATTGGGCAAGGACACTTCTGGTCCTGCTTGGGGCACAGACATGGGGTGCTGTCCTGTTAGAGCACAGCTCCTGGGGTACAAATGCCTTCAAGAATTAGTTAAAAATTTTGACCAGTAACAGGATATGAAGCTGAGTGAACACATTCTGAGCTGTTCCAGGTGCACACAAGACTATAGGAACATGGAGGAAAGGCTGAGGTATGTTCTAGTCTCATCATAGAAAATGGTGCAGGAAAATGGCCACGTGGAGAGGAGAGGACACAAAGCCCAGAAAGTATGGGACAAGGGATGTTTGAGGAGAGGCAGGCAGTCCATTCAAAGCATTCTTTTTGGATGTTGTGATGTGTGTAGTATTTCTCACGATTTCAGACACGTGCTCTTGTTCCCACACAGCCCTGCCCACCCCAAATATAAAGCCTCCAGTCTCCACAGAGCCCAGTCAGCCCTAATTTCCGTGTTGCTTTAGAGGAGTTTGTCTGCTCTTGACTCAGACTTCGACTTTTGTCTTGAGGCTCACAAACCTCCCTATACAATAAACTGCAGAGTTTATTCTGGCCCCTTCTTTCCCGTTTTATGGGGGGGGGGGTGACACACTTTAGCTTCTGACCCTCACAGTTCCATAGATCATGCTCACATTTTAGATGGAAAGAGAGTCATACTAGGAGTGTGGGACGAGTTTTGACTAAAGATGGGGCATTCAGTTCAGAAATGTTAGGGATCAAATAAACTGTCATCTCTGTTGAGGGACAACCTGGACACATTGCTCAGCAGGGTCAGAGGTCACAGTGTTTTTGCGTCACTGTATTTGATTTGTGATGTCACCAGTGCATCATCTTTACATGAACCAAAGGGAGGTGTCATGGGTGCATCAGAGGAAGAGCTGCCTTTTCTTGGATCTAAGAACTGAGGGTGCCTTTGGAGCCAGGTAAGGAGGACTGTTGTCCTGTGTACTTAGTTTACTGTTAGAGCGAGGGAGGTGTCACTCTGAGTCCAGCCCATCCACCTCACTCTCATTACCTCCTGCCTCCATGGGGCTGACTGGTCCCCAGGCCCCTTTAGCCACTGTGGTTCACTGACATGCCTTCTGAGTAGCATTATTCAAGTGCGTGCTCATGAGGACTTTCCATCCTTTGAGTTGTCTTCTTTTTTGTTTTTGTTTTTTTAGATGTGGCCTAAATGGCAAGTAGTGAAGGGTGTAAATATACATTGAATTCAGAGGCTGTTTTTACTTGGAACTTGTGAGTTCGTTCATGTCTATAATTGACACACAAGGACACAAGGATGAGGAGGGGGGACCTGGCTCAGTAATTTGTCTCCTTCTTTCCATCCCATCACCATCTAACATTGAGAACATTGAGTCTGTGACTGGAGGAAGCAGGTGCTGGTGCCTGGGCTCCCAGAAGAGCTTTTACTAATGGCCCAGCTGCTTTGTTCTCACTGACTTTTCTCCAACATCTGTGCCACCACCCTGTGGATCATCCACCACCCTGTGAGCTGGATGCAGGGAAGGAGGGACCCTGTGTGTGCTGAGCTGGCCACATTTCCCATAACTGCACCTGAATTATTTTTACTTTTTCTGGCAAACTTCCATGTCCATTCCCTATCTCCAAGGGGAACATGGTCGACACCATCTCCATGAATCATATACAGGATGCTAGTCAATGCAGAGCCAGGTTCCCTGAGAAGACCCATGATGGGACCCCGGTGTGAGATTAATCAGGAACATATATGCCACCCAAGGAAGCGGGGTCATGTGCACAGATGTCCAGGACAATATCACGTTTTGACCATAACACCTGTGCTTTTCTCCTTGGAACACTGCTGGTCAAATCATCAGCCTGACCTGTGTGTTGCCAAGTAGGTCAGTGGAGTTTTAGTAATGAGATGATTGGTTATGTGCCAGGGACCTTAGAAAGACTTCAGGGTTCTCTGTGCCCGCTCTGACCTGCATCCCAGTGTGCCAGATCGAAAAAGTACCCAATGAGTGTGAGTGAGGAAGGACCTTAGTGTAAAGAGCCTGGGAGAGAAAAAGACAGACAGTGACAGCAATAGAGATACACAAAGAGACACACAGAGAGGTAAGTAGAGAGATGCAGAGATAAATAGCCAGAGATATAAGGCAGGGGAGGACTTGCAGACACAGGGAGGAGGGGGGTGAGGGAAGGGGCAGCTCATGTACATTTCAGAAGGGCTGTGTCAGCTGACCAAGGCCACTGGCCACAGCTGTGAGAGAGAAGAGAAGCATCTTTCCAGCTTCTGGTAACAGGTCTGCACCCTACTCCCTGGGTGGAGCTTCTGTCTTGAGACAAAGGCTCAGGGCTGGAAGGAGAGGAGATCATGTGAGTTCACAGGGATGCTTTAGGGGTCAGAGCCTAGTGAGGGCTGGAGGCCTTATAACACCTGAATCATCAGGCATGTATCCCACTTATAGATAAACCTTGAATTTGTACTTGTAAGAGATCAGAACCTGAGTGTGCCCTTAGCCGACCTTGGTCCTTCAGATCATAAACAGCGTCTGGAGCACAGGCTTTCCAGAGCATGCAGCCTTGTGAGCACATGTTCACTGTTTCTATGTCACTCTCTCTGTCCCTTCCCTTCCTCTTTCCCTTCCATTTTCCATTAAAAGAAATAAAACATGTTACCAGTGAGGATTCACAAAAACAGAAAAGTAGCATCTCCAAAGGAAATCAAGGTCATTCTTGCCAAGGTTTTGTGTCTTGGGTCCCCATATGCCACTGAAATGCCTTTAAAAATGGCTTCAAAGAACCAGACAGGAATCGTGGATTAGACTTATTTCTTCTAATCCTCACCCGAGGGTATATTTTGCATTGCTTTTCAGAGGGTTTTGAAATGAGAGAGAGAGACATCCATGTGAGATTAGGTGCCTTTCTCATGTGCCCTGACCAGACACCCCTCACCTCATCTTCAGAACCACCTAGAGGGTGACCACATCAGATCCAAACTGCCTCTTTCTCTGGCTGTGGACTGACCCCGCTTTGCAGACAGCTGGCTCCATGGAGGACAAGGTTAAAGGAAGGAAAGTAACTTTGTTTTGAACCCAAGCCCTGATTCTCAATGTCCTTGTGTCTGGTGTTGTGGGGAGTCCCAGGGCCTAGGCCCCCAAGCACCTTCTGTGCAAGGTGGAGACTCTAGTGACTGCTCTCCCTAAGTTCTCAGGGTTAATGCACTTGGTGACATACAAGACATGGCAGAGTTTCTTGGTGAGTAAGAAGAGGTGACAGGTGTTTGCTGGGATGTCCCTACCTCTCTCTCGCTGCCTGTGAGTGAAGGGGGTGCAGGCAGAGCTCCACCTGGGAAGCCTCTAATTTTCTTTCCCTTGTGACCTCTGCCCTCAGGCTACGGAGGGAGGTGAAACCTGGGAGGTGAGCACCTCACTTCCTTTCTCTCCTCCATCATCCTCATGTCTTTCTTCTTGCCCGTCCCTCCATCTCAGAATGGCTGTGCCCTGCATGTAGCTGGTTGTCTGCTGGACGTCACCTGCACGATCTCCCTGCCAGCAACTCTTGTTTCTTCTTGATGAAGCCCAAGTTCAACTAAGAGGCCTCCTCTTCCTCCCAGCTCCTCCCAGGTGACCCTGATTCCTGTCCCTCCTTCCACCTGCCTGCTTCCTCCTCACCCCCTCAGCCCACTGACTGGCAGTGGGTCCTTGCCTCTACTGAAGCAGCAGGCTTCCACCAGCTTCCTCCTGGGCTTCTGTGCACTGGAGAGACCAGTCCCATTTCCCAGTTTTGCCTCCATTAGCTCCCAGGTGCTGACCTTACTGGGGGTCCTTCTGCCGCCTCCTGCTTCCTCTTCAGCTCTCCCAGCTCCTGAATCTCACACAGCCTCACCAACAAGCCTTTGGCTTAGATGTCAGTGCTCAAGCATGTGGGTAACCAGCAGGGCCCTGGGGGGACCACTTTCTCCTGACCGCATCTTCCATCCATCACGTCCCTTCCTGGTGGTCGTACTCAGCAGGCTGCAGGTACTTGGGATGTAGCAACAGAGAGCTTGGAAGGGACATTTCCAGGCATGATTGAGGCACAGACATGGGGTGCAGTCCTGTTACAGTACTCCTCCTGGGAAGAGTTAAGAATTTAGCATGCCTAACTAGGAAGAGTTAAGAATTTTGATTGGTAACAGGATAGGAAGGCACAAGAACCCATTCTGAGCTGTTCACAGTGCACTTAAGTCTCTAAGAACACGTGGGAAAGGTGAGGTTCGATCTAGATTCAAAATAGAAAATGATGTGGGAAAATGCTAATGTGGAGAGGACAAGAAGCCCAGAAAGTGTAGGACAAGGGATGTTAGAGGAGTTTGAGGCAGGTAATTTCAAACATTGTTTTTTAGATATTGTGATGTGTAGTGTTGGTCTGCTTTGAAAATGTGTGATTTCATTTAAATATGCAGACATGTCCTCTTGGTTTTACACAGCCCCCTTCACCCGCAAATCATAAAGCTACCAGTCTACCCTCATTTCTGTCTTGCTTGAGAGGGGTTTGTCTGTTCTTGGCTCAAACTATGACTTTCGATTTGAGGCTCACAAATCTCCCTATAGAACAAATTGTGTATGTCACCTTGTTTCTCATTTTCTAGAAGGTGCACACATTGGCTTCTGACCCTCACAGTTCCATTGGTCATGTTCACATTTTAAATAGAAATACACGTATACTAGGAGTGTGGTGCCTATTTTTCCTCCAGCTGGGGCATTCAGGTGACAAATGTTAAGGAAGTAATAGACCATCATCTCGTTGAGGGATCAGCTTGACCCATTGCTGAACAGAGACACAGATGACAAGTGTCTTTGGTTCACAGTCTTGGATTTGTGATGTCACCAGTTCATCATCCTTAGTCCAACCACACTGAGGTGTCAGCAGTGCCTCAGAGGAAAAGCTGCCTCTTCTGAGAGCAGAGAGTTGAGGGTGCCTGTGAAGCCAAGGTCCCAGTCACAGGTAAGGGGGTTAGTTGTCCTGTATACCTGGTTTCCTGTCACAGCAGTGGCTTTGGGGGGAGTGGGGCGGGTTGTTGCTTGTGGGACCATCCCATTCACTTCACTCTTATTACCTCCTGCCTCCTTGGGGCTGCCTGATTCCCATGCACCTGCAGCCACTATGTGTCATTAAGATGCTTTCAAAATAAAAAGAAATGCTTATTTTTAAAAGTATTTCAAATGTTTTCTTTTATCTCCCATTGATCCCATTCACCGTGTACCCCTATCCTCAGGCTTTCATCACACTATTGTTGAGTCCATGGGTTATGCATATATGCATATAAGATTTTAGCTTAATGTCTCCCACCCAACCCCTCCTTCCCTCTGATGTTGGTCAGCCTGTTCCTTTCTTCTATGTCCCTGGAACAATATTTTTCATTTCATTTTGTTTTTTAGATTCCACTTATGAGTAAGATCATGGGATACTCCTTTTCCTCTGACTGGCTTATTCCACTTAGCATAATAGTCTCCAGGTCCCACCATGCTGTCTCAAAGGGCAAGGGAACGTTCTTTATAATAGCTGCATAGTATTCCATGGTGTCAATGTACAAGAAGATGCTTGATATCATTTCAGTTTTCTGAAATTTAAAGACCTGTTTTGTGGTCTAACATGTGGTCTGTCTTTGAGAATGTCCATGTGCACTTGAGGAGAATGCATGTTCTGCAGCTCTGAGGTGAAATGTTCTGTAAATGTCAGTTAAATCCATCTGACCCAGTGTGTCACTGAGAGTCACTGTTTCCTTGTTCATTTGTTGTCTTGAGGATGTATTCAGTGAGTCGGTGGGGTGTTGAGGTTTCGTACTATAACTGCATTGCTATAATCTCTCCTTTAAAGAGCTCGAGAATTTTTTTCTTCAGCCTGTGTGATTTCTTTGTTCTGAGGTGGGTCTTTGTAGACAGCCTCTATTTGGGTCTTGTTTTCTTACCCATTCACCTACCCTATGTTCTTTGATTGCAGCATTTAACCCATTTACATTTAAAGTTATTATTAGGAGGTACTTATCTATTGCCACTTATTTCTTTATGGGAATGTTTCTCTCTCTATTTCAACTTCTTATTACAGCAATCCCTTTAACATTTCTTGCACTGCTGGTTTGTTGGTGATTAAACCCTTTACCCTTTTTGGCATGCGAAACTCTTTATTTTACCTTCCATTTTGAATGATATCCTTGCTGAATAGGGTATTGTTGGTTTCAGATCCTTTTTTTGCATTACCTTGAGTGTTTCATGCTTTTCCTTCTGGCCTATAGAGTTTCTGATGAGAAAAAGCTACCAGTCTTATGGTCGCTCCTTTGTAGGTAACAGATTGCTTTTCTCTTGCTGCCTTTAAGATTCTCTTTTTGTCTTTAATTTTATCATTTTAAATATGATATGTCTGGTTATGGGCCTCTTTGGGTTCTTCTTGCTTGGGAGTTTCGGTGACTCCTGAACTTGTGTGACTTTTTCCTTGACCAGGTTAAGGAAGTTTTATACCATTATTTCTTGAAACTGGTTCTCTAACCCTTGTTTACTTTCACCATCTTCTGTGCGTCCTATGATGTGTATATTATAACGTTACTTGTGCCACAGCTCCCTTAAACTGTCCTCTTGTTTATCGATTGTTTTTTCCTTTTGGTTCCCTGATTGAGTTATTTTTCTACCCTCTCTTCTAATTTGCTGATCAGATCCTCAGCTTCTGCTAGTCTAGTGTTTATTCCTTCCAGTGTTTTCTTATTTCTACTATGTCATTCCCAATTTTCTTTAACTTTCCTTTTTTTTTCTCATGATGTTGAGCATCCTTACAACCTAGCCTTCCAAAGTCTGTATCTGATAGCTTGCTTATCTCCATTTAATTTATCTCTTCTTTTGGAGAACTCTTTTGTTCTTTCATTTGGGGCTTGTTTTTTTTGTCATCCCAGTTTGGCTGCGCATATGGATTTGTTTCTATGTATTAGATCTGCTATGACTCCCAGGATGGTCTGTAGTGGACGCCAATGTCAGGTGCTGTTTGTGACTGGCCTTTAGAATGCTGTTTGAAGCTTTCCACAGTCTACAGTTTGTGGATCCCTCTGCTGTGGCTGTGTGTGTTTGGAAAGACCAAGATGCATATCAAGGTCTACTTTTCCAAGCCCTGCTTCAAGAAGCAAATCAGGCAAAGTTCAAAGCCCCCTGAGGCTGTTATTCAGTCTCTTATTGAGCCTCAGGTTGTAGAAACTCCACAGGTTGGGGCTAGAAATTTTCCAGGACCCCAGGTAATTGCTTCAACCCCCTTCACCCCCCCCCCACCAGGCAAAAGTCGATAGGAAGGTAAATGCCAACTTGGTAAGGATATCCTCTGCAGTATGGGAGAATGACTCCCCACAGGAATCCACATGGCTGCCCTCAGAGCTCTACCTCCAGAAGACAGCAATCCTGGACTCTCCTCACTCAGCTCCAGTCCACTTTGCTCTCTGATCGCTGGAGCCCAACGTGAGTGGCTGCATAGGAAACTTTGTACATTGGCCCTATAAGAGGGTGCCTGCCTTTCCAGCCTTATCACCCTGGCACACAGAAACCCTGCTGCTTTTCACAGCCAGATATTATTGTGGGCACCTTTCTCAGTTGTGGTGCTCTGGGCTGGGGAACTCAGCTTTGGTTTTAGGCCCCAGAGCTCTCAGTGAGAACCCCCCAGAGATGAAACATCCCTTGGGACTTAAAGCTGCTGCCTGTGGAACCCATTCAGCACTCTCGTGCATCCAAAGTTTCTGCCAGTCTCTATGTGGTCTCAGCTTTTCAACCTTTGTCATGACGAGCTCTCCAGCTAGTCAGAAGTTGATTATTCAGGATGGTTTTTCTGTATTTTAAATATAATCCCAGTTTGGTCCTGGGACAGTGTGTGTAGTTCCACTCAACCCTCCAATATCTTTGAATGCCTGACATGCTTTCTGAGTAGCACCATTCAGGTGCATGTTCGGGAGCATTTCCCATCTTTGAGCTGTCCTCCTTTTGTTGTTGAAATGTGGCCTGAATGACCAGTAGCGAAGGATGTAATATTAATTATAGAGTAAATTCTGAGTCCATTTTTACTTGGAGCTTGTGAGTGCATTCATGACCATAATTCACACACAGGGACACAGGTGGGGGGAGAGGAACCAAGCTCAGTCATTTGCCTCCCTCTTTCCATGCCATCACCTTGCACCTTGAGGACACTGATTCTGGGATTTGAGTCAGCAGGAGATGTTGCCTGGGCTCCAGGAGGAGCCTTTGGTAATAGCCCAGGGGTTTTCATCCCATTGGCTTCCCTCTGGCATCTGTGCTGCCCCCCTGTGAAGCTGTGACTCAGTGAGCTAGACACAGGGAGGAGGAAGTCCTTTGTCTTCTGAGTTGGCCATACTTCTCTAGATCTCCACCAGAATTCTTGGGTAAACTTGTTTCTTTAATCCATCTGCACAGGGAACGTGGGCCCACCATCTGCATGAATCATCTCCTAAAGGATTTGGAGCCACATGTCTGAGCAAGCCAAAGACAAAACCCTGGTGTGAGCTTGAACAGGATTGTGGGTGACATCTGAGAAAAATGGGGGGAAATCCTATGTGGACACAAGCACGTATGATTTTTTTTTTTTTTTTTTTTTTGGCCCACTACTGGGCCAACCATCAGCCTTCCCTGCATGTTGTTGAGTAGGTCACTGGAGTTTTGACAAAAGGGAAGACAGATTGCTGGGTATGAACCTTAGAAACGCCTTCAGGATTCTCTGTGCCTGCTCTGACCAGCTGCCAGGTGTGTGCAGGTTCCAGATTGTATCCAATTGGTGGGCATGAGGGGGGCTTTCAGTGCAAGGAGCCCAGGAAAAAAAGAGACAGACAGCGACAGAAATGTAGACATATACAGAGTGATATACACACACAGAAAAAAATACCCACAAAATGTGAAACTGGGCTGGGGAAGGACTCACAGGCACGGAGAAGAGGAGGGTAGTTGGGAAAAGGACAGTTCATGTAAATTTCAGAGGGACCATGTCACCTGACCAAGGCCATTGGCTACAGATGTGAGAAGGAAGAGAAGCATCTTTACTGCCTGTTGTAGGGGGTCTGTGCCCTGTTTCCAGCGTGGAGCTTCTGTCCTGAGAAAAAGCCTCAGCTCTGGAAGGAAAGGAAGTCAGGTAGGTTCACTGGGGTGCATTAAGGAAACAAAGACCAGTAGGGGCTGGGAGCCCCATGACACCTGAATCGTGAGGCATGTACCCCACTGAACATAGGTAAACCCTGAACATGTACTTGTAAGAGCTTGGAGCCTGAGTGTGGACCTAGCTGACTATGTTCCTTCAGATCATAAACAATATCTGGAGCACAGATACTCCTGAGCTTGCAGCCTTCTGAGCTTTTGTCTATTGTTTCTCACCACCACCACCCCCCATACCCACCTATTCCTCACTCTCTTCTTACCACTTTCTCAAGAAAAAAATGTTTTTTAAGTCTACGAGAGAGGATTAACAGAAACAAAAATGTAGTGCCTCCAAAGTGAGTCAATCAAAGGTCTCATTCCTGCTAATGATTTGTGTCTCCAGTCCCCAAAGGGAACTGAATTCCCTTTGAAAATGGCCTCAAAGGACCAGAGCAGAAGCCTACATCCGTCTTGTGTGTTTTTTCTTTAATCCTTACCGGAGGTTATTTTTTTTATTACTTTTCAGAGAGAGTGGAAGGGAGAGAGAGAGAAACATCCATGTCAGATTGGTTGCTTTCAGCATGTGCCCTTAGTGGGTCTGGGGATTGAGCCTGCAAGGGGGGTATGTGCCCTGGGCCAGAATCAAACCTGGTACCCTTCAGTCCCCAGTGCAGTGCTCTGAACACTAAGCCAAATTGCATAGGGAAGGATTGGTGTGTTAATGGCAGAGGGCTGCATTTTGGGCATTGGCCGCGGGGTGGGGGCAGCATTGTCCTGAGCTGTCAGGGGCATGTGGCTGGGATGAGGGGGGCTTTGTGAGTCTCGATATGGTCAGTTGATAGCTTTGGACATGTTCTGCACACTGCTTTGTCAGCTGACTGTGGGATTTGTCAAGAGTCAAATCAAGGAAATGTAGGGTTCAGACAGGGATGGGAAGCACCCTGAAATGCTGTCTGGGGTCACCGCTCCCCTTCCCCTCATATTTAGAGGCACCCAGAATGTGTCTACATCAGATCTGAAATACCTTTTTTGTGTTTGTGGCCCAAAGCCCCTTTGCAGACAGCTGGCTCCATGGAGGAGAAGGTGGGAGGAAGGAAAGAAAGTTTGTCTTGGACCCAAGCCCTGGTTCCACTCTCCTTCTGCTCCAGGTGCGAGGAGTCCCATGGCCTGAGGGCCCAAGCATCTTCTCTCCAAGGTGAAATCTCCAGTGATTGCTCTCTGGGGTTACCAAGGTTAATGAACTTGGTGCCATACAGGTCATGAGGGCACTTCCTGGTCATTAAGGGGAGGAGACAGGTGTCTTCTGTGAAGTCCCTGCCTGTTTTTCTGCCTGTGAGTGAAGGGGGCGCAAGCAGAGCTCTGCCTGAGAAGTCTCTTTGCTTTCCCATGTGACCTGGGAGGGGAGCTCCTCACTTCCTTCCTCTATTCCTTTCGCGTCATCATGTCTTTCTGCTAGCCCATCCCTCCCTCACGGGCTGGCTGTACCCTGCTTGGAGCTGGTTCCTTGCTGGACATCACTTGCACCATCGCCCCCTCCAGGATTCCCTATTTCCTCTCCCTCTTTCTTTTCTGTTAGTTGAAGCCCAAGTTCAACTAACATGCCTCTACCTCCGGCCTGCTCCTTCCAGACGCCTCTCCTTTCTGGCATTCTTCCACCAGCTTTTTTCCTCTTCACTTCCTCACCCCACTCTCTTCCAGTGGATCCCTGACTCTCCCAATTCCAAGGATTTCCCCCAGCTTCCCCCTGGGCCAATGTGTACTTGAGAGACCAGCCCCATTTCCCAGCTTCTCCTCCATAAGGTCCCAGGTACTGCCCTTCCTGTGGCTCCTCCTTCTTACTCCCTGCATTCCTCTGCTTCTCCCCTACCGCCTGAATCTCAGACAATTTCACCAAGAAGTTCACAACTTTAGTGCCCGCGCTCATGCCAGTGGTGACCAACAGAGCCCTGTCGAGACTATTTTCTCCTGACAACACCTTCCATCCATGACATGCCTTCTAGGTGGGCAGACTCAGAAGGCTGCAGGTACTTGGGATCAAGGGTCAGAGAGGTTGGAAGGGACACTTCCAGCCATGGATGAGGCAGACATCAGGTGCTGTCCTGTTACAATACTTCTCTTGGGATACAAATACCTTCCAGGAAGAGTGCAGAATTGAGATCAATAACAGGATATGAAGCCACAAAAATACATTGTGAGCTGTTCACTGTGCACTCAAGTCTCTAACAACACAAGGCAAGGGCTGAGGTACCTTCTTGTCTCATCATAGAAAATAAAGCCCAGAAAGTGTAGGACAAGGGATATTGGAGGCATCTCAGGCAGGTAATTTAAAACATTGTTTTTGGGCTATTGTGATATGGTGGTATTTGTTTGGTTTTAAGATATGTAATTTGCTGTGATTTCCTTTTAAAAATGCAGACACATCCTTTTGTTCTTGCACAGCCACCCTTGCCCCCAAATTGTAAAGCCTCCAGTTTGCCCTCATATCTGTGTTGCTTGAGAGGAGTTTGTCTACTCCTGGCACCAACTATTGCTTTTTACTTGAGGCTCACAAACCTGTCTACACAACACACTGTACACGGTGCCTGGACCTTTCTTTTCATTTTCTGGGGATCACGGACAGACACACTTTAGCTTATGACTGTCACAGTTACATGGTCACACAGTAAATAGAAATACAGCCATAAAAAATGTTTGACTCCAATTGTACACAAGATGGGGACTTATGATCACAAATTTTAAGGAACAGATACACTGTCATGTCTGTTGATGTCCCACCTGCACCCATGGCTGAGCATGGTCACAGGTCAGTGTCTTTGGTTCACAGTCTTTGCTTTTAGATGTTACGAGCACATCAATTGTAGTCCAACCACAGGGAGGAGTCATGGGTGCCTCAGAAGAAGAGCTGCCTCTTCTGGGAGCTGAGAGCTGAGGCTGCTTCAGGATCCATGGTCCCTGTCACAGGTAAGGAGGGCTGTTGTCCTGTATACTTAGTTTTGTGTCATAGCATGGAGATGTTGCTTGTAGGGCCGGCCCATCCACTCCACTTTCATTACCTTCTGTCTCTTGTGGCTTACTGGTCCCCAGGCTCCTGCAGCCACTGTGTGTCATTGAGATGCCTTCTGAGTAGCATCATTCAAGTGCATGTTCATCAGGAATTCCAATCCATTGAGTTGTCTTCTTTTTTTTTTTTTTTTTTTTTTTGAGATGTGGACTAAATGGCAAATAGTGAAGGGTGTACATATTAATTACACATTGAATTCTGAGGCCGTTTTTACTTGGAACTTGTGAGTTCACTCATGACTATAATTCACACACAAGGACACAGGGATGTGGAGGGGGAACCAGGGTCAGTCATTTGTCTACTTCTATCCATCCTGTCACCATCTTACTTTGAGAACATTGAGTCTGTAACTGGAGGCAGCAGCTGTCAGTGCCTGGGCTCCCCAAGGAGCTTTTACCAATGACCCAGCTGCTTTCAAACCTCGGGCTTCCTTCCAGCATTTTTGCCTGCCCCTGCCCTGTGGTTCACCCACCACTCTCTCAGCTGAACACATGGAAGGAGGGAGCCTGTGTGTGCTGAGCTGGCCACATTTTCCATAACTTCAACTGAATTATTTTTCCTTTTTCTGGCAACTTCCATTTCCATTCTCTGTCTCCACAGGGAACATGGTCCACACCATTTGCATGAATCATCTACAGGATACTAGAGGATGGAGAGCCAAGATGCTTGAGTAAGCCAATGATCGGACCCCAGTGTGAACTTAATGAGGACTGTTGGTGTCACTTGAGGAAACAGGGTTATGCACTCAGATGTCCAAGACAAGATCACATTTTGACCATACCACCTGTAACTTTCTCCTTGGAACACTGCATGTTGCTGAGTAGGCCAGTGTAGTTTTAGCAACTGGATGATAGGTTGTCTTGTATGAATCTTAGAAAGGCCTTCAGGGTTCTGTGTTCCACTCTGACCTACTGCCCAGCGTGCCCAGATCTAGAAAGTAACCCATGGGTGTGATTGTGGAAGAACTTTAGTAGAAGGAGCCTGGGAGAGAAAGAGAGAGACAATAACAGAGATAGAGAAACACACAGAGAGAGACAGACACACAGACTTAGATGGACAGATAGATAAATAGACACAGACATTGGGCTGGGGAGAGGACTTGTAGACACAGGTTGGAGGGCTTTGACTGAAGGAGCAGCTCATGTACATTTCAGAAGGGCTATGTCAGCTGACCAAGGCCACTGGCCACAGCTGTGAGAGGGAAGAGAAGTATCTTCCCTGCTTCTGGTACCAGGTCTGCGCTCTGCTCACTGGGTGGAGGTTCTGTCCTGAGACAATATCTCATGGCTGGGAGGCAAGGAGATCGTGTGAGTCCAAAGGGATGCTTTAGGGAACAGAGCCTGGAGGGGGCTAGGAGCTTCATGATACCTGAATCGTCAGGCATTTACCCCACTGATCATGGATAAACCCTGAATATATACTTGTAAGAGCTCAGAGCCTGAGTGTGTACTTAGCTGACTCCGGTCCTTTAGACAAGAAAGAACCTCTGGAGCACAGACACTCCAGAGCATGCAGCCTTCTAAGCATTGTACACTGTTTCACTGTCTATCTTTCTCTGTCCCTTCTCTCCACCCCTTCCTCGCACTTACCCTTCCACTTTCTCCAAATAAATAAATAAATAAATAAATTTAATAATGTCTTCTAGTGAGGATTAACAAAATCAAAAAGTATCACCTCCAAATGGTACTGAATTAGCTTTAAAAATGGCTTGAAAGGACCAGACAAGAAACCTGGATTAGCGTCTTTTTATATTTTATTGTTACCCAACGGTGTATTTTGCATTGCTTTTCAGAGAGTTTTCATGTGAGAGAAAGAGAAACATCCCTGACCATGGACCCCTCACCTCATCTTCAGAACCACCTAGAGAGTGACCATATTAGATCCAAACTGCCTTTTTATCTGACTATGGCCCAAACCTTCAAGGTGAAAGGGAGGACAGTAAGTTTGTCTTGGGCATAGGCCCTGGTTCTCCTGTCCCTGTGTGGGGTTGGGGAGAATCCTATGGACTGGGGGCCCAAGCACCTTTTCTATAAGGTGGAGACTCCAATGCCTGCTCTCTGGGGTTACCACGGTTAATGGACTTGGTGCCATACACGTCATGGCATCACTTCCTGGTGAGAAAGAAGAGATGAGAGGTGTCTGCTGTGAGGGCCCAGCCTCATTTGCTGCCTGTGAGTGAAGAGGGCACAGAGAAAGCGCCACATGGGAAGCCTCTAATTGGCTTTCCCATGTGACCTCAGCCACTCAGGCTTCCGAGGGAGGTGCAGTCTGGGAAGTGAGCCCCTCACCCCCTTTCTCTTCTCCTCCAGTGTCCTCATGTCTTTCTTTTTCTCATCCCTCCATCTCAGAATTGCTGTGCCCTGCCTGGAGCTGGTTCTCTGTTGGCCATAACCTTTACCATCTCCCTGACCACAACTCCTATTTTTCTTCTTGATGAAGGCCAAGTTCAATTAAGAGGCCTCCTCCTCCTCCCAGCTTCTCCCAGGTGCCTCTGCTTCCCGCTCCTCCTTCCAGCTGCCTGCTTCCTCCTCACCTTCTCACCTCAATGACTGGCAGTGGGTCCCTCACTCTACTGAAGCACTAGGCCTCCCAGGGGAAAGGCTGAGGTATGTTCTCATCTCATCATAGAATATGATGCAGGGAAATGGTCACTTGGAGAGGAGAGGACACAAAGTCCAGAAAGTGTAAAACAAGGATGTTGGAGGAGTTTGAGGCAGGTAATTTAAAACTTTGGTTTTTTGGATATTGTGATGTGTAGGATGCTTTAGGGGCACAGAGACTGGTATGGGTTGGGAGCCTCATGATACATGAATTATCAGGCATTTACTCCACCAAACATGGGTGAACCCTGAATATATATTTTAAGAGCTTGGAGCCTGAGTGTGGACCTAGCTGACTATGTTCCTTCAGATCATAAGATCTGGGGCACAGGCTTCAACCACAGGGAAGTGTCATGGGTGCCTCAGAGGAAGAGCTGCCTCTTCTGAGATCTGAGATCTGGAAGCTGAGAGCTGAGGCTGCTGCAGGAACCAAGGTCCCTGTCAAAGGTAAGGAGGGATGTTGTTCCCTATACTTTGTTTCATGTCACAGCAGGGTGGGGTTGTTGTGGGACCAGCCCATCTACCCCTTTCTCATTTAACTCCTGCCTCGTTGGGGCTAACTGGTCCCCAGGCCCCGGCAGCCACTGTGTGTCATTGAGATATTTTCTAACTAGTACCAATGAAGTGCATGTTCATGAGAAATTTCCATTGTTTGAGTTGTCTTTTTGTTGTTGAAATGTGGCCTAAATGACAAGTAGTGAAGGGTGTAAATATTAATTATACATTGAATTCCGAGCCTGTTTTTCTTGGAGCTTCTGAGTTTGTTCATAACTATAATTCACACACAAAGAGAGAAGGAGAGGAGAAGTGAACCAGGCTCACTCATTTGTCTTCCTCTTTCTGTCTTGTCACCATCTCGCTTCAAGAATATTGATTCTGTCCCTGGAGGCAACAGGTGCTGGTGCCTGGGAACCTGGACCAGCACTTGTTATTGGCCCAGGGGCTTCCTCCCACTGGCTTTCTTCCAGCATCTGTGCTGCCATCCTGTGGATCAGCCACCTTGTAATTGGACACAGGAAAGCAGGGTGCCAGTGTGGGCTGACTTTTTCACACTACCCCAGAATTCCACTGGAATTATTTTTCCTTTTTCTGGCAAACTTCCTTATCCATTGTCTCTCTCCATAGGGAAGGTGCTCCCAACATCTACATGAATCAGGTCTAGAGAATGGGGTGCTAGGATGCCTGATGAAGCCCATGACAGAACCCTGGTGTGAGTTTAAACAAGACCATGGATGCCACATGAGGAATCAAGGTAGTGTGCTCAGATATCCAGGGCAACATCAGGTTTTGACAAAACATCATGTGATTTTCTCCTTGGACCACTCGTGGGACAACCATCAGCCTGCCCCGCATGTCTCTGAGTAGGTCAGTGGAATTTTGGCAAAACACAGAATAGATTGCTAGGTGTGGATCTTAGAAAAGCCCTCAGGGTTTACTGTGTCCACTCTAACCTGACTCCAGGTGTGTGCAGGATCCTGGTACTACCCCAAGGGTGGGAGTGAGGGAGGCCTTCAGTGGAAGGAGCCTGAGAGAGAAAGGACAGAGACAGAGACAGAAACCAAGACACACCAAGAGAGATAAAAGGATACTGAGAAAGATAAGGACATACAGACAGAAACAGAGAAACACACACACACATTGGCTAGGGGAGGACTTGGAGACCCAGGGAGGAGGGGCGTGAGGGTAAGGACAGCTCATGTAAATTTCAGAAGCTCTGTGTCAGCTGACCAAGGCCACTGGCCCACAGCTATGACAGGGAACTGAAGCATCTTTCATACCTGGCGTAAGAGGTCTGCAACCTGCCCCTAGGTTGAAGCCTCTGTCCGGAGATAAAGCCTCAGTGCTGGAAGGAAAGGAGGTCAGGTGGGTTCATAGGGATGCTTTAGGAGGGCAGAGCCTGGTGGGGTCTGGGAGCCCCATGCTGCCATCATCATCACGCATGGACCCCAATGATCAGGGATCAACCCTAAATATGTACTTCTAAGAGGTAGAAGCCTGAGTGTGGATTTAGCTGACTCTGTTACTTCAGATCATGAACAACCTCTGGAGCATGGGTTCTCCTAAGCATTCAGCCTCCTGAGCATTTGTTCACTGTGAGAATGGAATGCCCAAACAATCAATTCCTCTGATCAAAATTCATCCTGAGATGGCATCATTTGGATTCTCCGTTACACCTGTGCATGTCTCTTCCAAGCATGGACCCCCTAATTGTGGCCACTCCTGACCATGGGATGCTTACATTATAAAGTACCCTTATCTTAACCCACTGGTTCATGTTTCCCATTCATCATGTATAAACACTGAATATTTTTTGTGGACAAAGGAGGTCTGAGTAAGGACCTAGGCGACCATGTTTGCCGGATAATAGATACCCGCCCGGCGCCCCTCCCCCCCCCCACCAAGCATGGGCACTTGTGAGCATGAACTCCTGAGGAGTTATTTGCACTATGGATGGAGCCTTTCTGAAAGAAAACCCCTGAGAGTGGCCTCTCTGAGTGTTTGGGAGCTTTATTACTTCTAAGTATCTAGTCCAGAAGTGTGGACCCTGAGGAATGTGTACAGCCCTAATTATCAATTTTCCTAACCATAGCCCCTCTTGAGCATGTACTGCTTTATTTTACTCCCTGTACATGTGCCTTCCTGAGCATGGAAATCTTCAGGGATGACCCTCCTGATGGTGCACTGCTTTGATTGTACTCTTCTCTGATGATCGCACCCCCTGAGTCTGTACACATTTGAGCATGTATAACACCTGAACATGTCCCTTATTGAGCATGAAATTTCCTGAGCATGGACCACTTTGAGCTTCAACCTACTCAGAGAATCTAAAACTTCTCAGATCTAAAACGACTGAGTATGAATACTTTCTGTGGAGGATCCTGAGCATCAATGACATGAGGATGGACAGTCCTGAATGGAATCAGTGTGCTTAATTACATCTCAGGATGTACCCAAGAAGCATGGATGCTTCTGTGCATGGAATGCCCTACTAATCATTTCCCATGCACATGCTTTATTTTGAGCATGTACCCTTGTGAATTGTGAAATGCCTGTACATGTACCTCCTTCAGCATGGAACCTATATTTGTGGTCCCTACAAATCATGTATTTTTTATAATAAACTACCATGATTAAGCCACTCATGAGCATGTATTCCATTGATCATGGAGAAAACCGGAATATGGACTATTCTGAGCAAGAAAGACCTGGCTGTAGATCTTGCTGACTGTTCATTCAGACCATAGAACCCTCCATATGCATATGAACCCATGTGTTCCTGGAACATTTTGAGTATGAATGCACTCTTACAGTGGGACACTTATGAGAAATAACAACCTGAACATGGACCTCTGAGTGTGGAATATCCTAAACATTAAAGCCGTGGGAATCAGGCAGTCTTGAATGTCCAACCCAGTAGGAAATCACATCTAAACATCAACTCAGTGAGTGTAGACACTGCTGCACTCAGTAAGGGCTGCAGTAAGGATCAAGGCCCAAATCATAGCTGCTTTTGAGCATGTATTCTTTGACTATGAGAGCCCACCTGATCATGACTTTTAATTTTAATCACCCCTGAGCATACTCCTATTTGATCATGTACACCCTTCATCATGTGTAAACTCTTAAAGTGCACTTGCCTGAGCTTCGATCATTTGGAATACAAACACCATCTGAGAATGGAACATTGCCCAGAATGAAGCCCCTGATCATGTATTCCCTTCTTTGGAACTTTGTCACAAAAGTTACCTGACAATAAACACCATATCCATGGCTTCTATTGTGTGGATAACTTCAGGATTAACATCATGAACATGAATCTCCTCAACATGGAATCAATGACCACAATGACATCTAAGCATGAATCTTCGACGAAGAGTGCACATTTCTGTTCATGGAATTCTGTAAGAATGAATTTCCCTGATTGTTGTTTACCTAGAGAATGTTCTGTTGTGATATTATGGAACCCCTTTTTTTGAACCATCATGAACATGAATCTTCTAATTATCTATTCCCTTAATCATGGCCTGCTTTGACTGTACCCTACCCTTAACATAGCCCCACTTGAGCATGTATCCTCTTGATTGTGTTTAATATAATAACTCATACTTTCTGGAGCGTGGATTCTGCTGAGCATGTAGACTTTTGAATGTGAACGACTCTGAGAATGACACGCTTCAGAAAATGTGTCCACAAGAACATGGAATTCTTTCCTTTGGGACATCCTGAGCTTAAAGAATCTGAGAAAGGACCCTTCTGAACATGGAATCACGCACTGAAGTCATTTCTAAGCATATCCATAGAATTGTTGACGTAAATACATGGAATTCTGTCATTTCCTTGATCTTAGTTCATCCTGGGGCTGTACCATTGTGAATTTGTGTAACAACATACGAGTACCTTCCTGAGCATGGACGCTCTTAATTGTCCATCCCCCTAATCATGTATTCTGTGAATCTAAACTACCGTGATCTTAGCCCCTCTTGATCATGTATAACACTGATCATGTATAACAACTGAAAATGTTCTTCTCGGCCCCTAAGCAGCAACCTGGCTGACTCTGTTACTTCAGACCGTAGACCCTACCTCATGAGCATGAAGTCATGGAATCCTACACCTTTCAGAATATGAATATCCTCTGATAATGGAGCCATTTTGAGAAACACCAACACTCTGCATGGACCAATGAGTGTGGAATATCCTGAACATAAACGTTCAAGGAATATACACTCTTGATCATGGAATCCTTGTGTGTAGCCAGTGATACACAGAAACTCAATAAGCATGGACTCTTCTGATGATGGACTGCCCTAAGAATCTACTTCCCTAATTAGAGCCAATTTCCAAGTATCTACTTGGTCGTTTATCCTCTGTATGTGTACCAGCCTGAGCATCAAAACCCTCCGTATGGACCCTACTGACCGTGACATACTTCGATTTGAATCTCCCTTGAATATCGCGTCACTTCAGCATATAGTCTTTTCTTGATATTTAATACTGCTAAACATGTAAATTCTGTGCATGAAAACGTTTCAGTAAGGACACACACTGAGAATAAAACGCTTAGGAGAACAAACAGCTTACCCATGGCCACTCTAGTGTGCATAACTTGAGGATAAACACCGGGGACATGGATCCCCTGAACGTGGAATGAATGACCTCAATTACATGTATGCATGAATGTAAGAAGAGTGGACATTTTTCAATTGGAATTCTGTAAGTCTTAATTTCCTTGATCCTAGTTTAACTTGGAAATGTTATTTTGTGGTTTTGTGTAATCCCTTTTCCTGTACCTTCGTTTGCATGAAAAGCCTAATTGTATATTCCCCTGATCCTGACCTTCTTTGATTGTAGCCTCCCCTTAATGTAGCCCACTTGAGCATGTATCTTGTAGATTATGTGTAATTTAATAACTCATACTTTCCTGAGCATGCATTCTGTTGACGATGGAGCCTTTTGAATTTGAACGACTCTGAGAATGACACGCTTCAGAAAATGTATCCCCAAGACCACGGGGTATCTTCCTGTGTGACATCTTGAGCTTCATCACTCTGAGAATGGACCCTTCGAAATATGGAATCAGTGAGCCCCGTCATTTCTAAGCATATCCCTAGGAATCCTTGACCTGTACATCCATGGAATGCTGCAATAATTTCCTTGATCCTCGTTCACCCTGAGAATATACCTGTGTGATTTTGAGTAACAACATACAAGTACCTTCCTGAGTATGGAGGCTTTGAAGGTCGATGCCTCTATTCATGTATTCTGTGAATTTAAGCTACCGTGATCTTAAGCCCCTCTTGATCATGTATACCACCGACTGTGTATAAGACCAGAATATATAGTTTTCTAAGCATGGAAGGCCTGATCAGAGAGCTGGCTATGTACCTTCAGACCATAGACCCTTCCTCACGGGCATGAACCCATGTGATTTTACAACATTTTGAGTACGCATGTCCTCTTATAATGGAAGCATTTTGAGAAATACCGACACTCAGCATCGACCCCTGAGTGTTGAATATCCTGAACAGAAAGGTCCGGGGATTATATACTCTTGATCATGGAACCCTTGGACGTGATCAGTGATAAACAGCAACTCAAGAAGTGTGGACACTTCTGATCATGGGCAGCACCGAGAGTCAACTTCCTTCCTTAGAGCCACTTTGCAGTATGTGCCTACTTGTTTATGCCCTGAATGTGTACCAGCCTGAGCATCAAAACCCTCAGCATGAAGCCTACTGACCGTGACATACTGCTTTTTTAATCTCACTTGAATGTCACTCCACTTGACAATACACCCACTTCTTGATGTTTAATGCCTGAACATGTAAAATTATGTGCATGGAAACATTTGAATAATGACCCACACTAAGAATAAAACACTCGTGAGAATAAATACCCTGTCTTTGGCCCCTCTTGGGTGGATAAATTGAGGATCCACACTGTGAACATGGATTGCCTGAACTTGGAATCAATTTCCGCAAGCACATCTAACCATGAATCTAAGAAGAGTGGAGATTGTCGCTCATAGAATACCATGAGTACTAAATTCCTTGATTGTTTTTTGCCCAGAGAATGTTCTGTTGTGATTTTGTCTGAAGCCTGTACATGTAAGTACTCGAACATGGAATCACTAATTGTAGCCAATTGTTCTCCTGCCTTGCTTTGATGTTAATCTCCCTTCTAGTTAGTTCCCTTTGAGCATGTACCGTCTTGATTATATGTTCAATCTGAACATGTACATTGCTGAGCATGGATTCTGCTGTGCATGGAACCATTCGCATATGGACCTCTCTAAGGGTAATGCACTTTGGATAATGAAACGCCCTAACCATGCTCATGTGGAACATCCCGAGCTTCAACAACCTGAGCATGGACCCTCCTGAACATGGAATCAATGAGCACGGAAACATCTAAGCATGTACCAAGATCCAGAAGTGTCCACACTTCTTGAGTTGCTGTTCATGGGATTCTGTAAGTATTCATTTCTTTGGCCCTTGTTTCCTCTGAGAATGTTGTTTTCTGACTTTTGTGTAACCGTGTACATGTACCTTCTTGAGCATGAAACCCCTAATGGTAGACTCTCCTGATCATGGCTTGCTTTGATATTCATCTCCCCTTAACATAGCCCCACTTGAGTATGTATCCTCTACATTATGTGTAATATAATAACCCATGCTTTCCTGAGCGTGGAGTCTACTGACCTCGGAGCCTTTTTAATTGGAATGGCTCCGAGAATGACACACTTCAGAAAATTTATCCCCTAGGCCATGGAATGTCTTCCAGTGGGACATCTTGAGCTTAAACAATCTGAGAATGGCCCCTTCTGTACATGGAATAATTGTCATTTCTAAGCACACACCTAGGAATCCTTGATGTGTACATCATGGAATGCTGCAATCATTTCCTTGATCCTAGTTCATCCTGAGAATATACCTGTGTGATTTTGTGTAACAACAAACAAGTACCTTCCTGAGCACGGAGGCTCTAACATGCGACCCATCTAAACATGTATTCTGTGAATTTAAACTACCGTGATCTTAGTCCCTCTGGATTCTGTATACCACTGATTGTTTTTAAGAACAGAATATGTGGTTTTCTGAGCATGAAAGGCCTGAGCAGAGAGCTGGCTATGTACCTTCAGACCATAGACCCGTCCCCATGGTCGTGAACCCATGTGATCCTACACCATTCTGAATATGGATGTGCTCTTCTAATGCAACCATTCTGAGAAAACCGACACTCAACATGGACCCATGAGTGTGGAATATCCTGAACATAAAGGTCCAGGGAATATACACTCTTGATCATGGAATCCTTGGGCATAATCAATGATAAACAGCAACTCAAGAAGTGTGGACACTTCTGATCAGGGGCTGCACTAAGAATCGACTTGTCTAATTGGAGATACTTTCCATATGTACCTACTTGCTTATGCCACGAATGTGTACCAGCCTGCGCATGAACCCTACCGACTGGGACATACTACTATTTCAATCTCACTTGAATATCGCGCCACTTGAGAATATGCCCTCTTCTTGATGCTTAGTGCCTGAACGTGTAAAATTATGCGCATGGACACGTTTGAATAATGACCCACACTAAGAGTGAAACACTCCTGACAATAAACACCCTATCCATGGCCTCTATTGTGTGGATAACTTGAGGATTAAATCATGAACATGAATCTCCTCAACATGGAATCATTGACCACAATGACATCTAAGCATGAATCTTCGAAGAAGAGTGGACATTTCTGTTCATGGAATTCTGTAAGTATGAATTTCCCTGATTGTTGTTTACCTAGAGAGTGTTCTGTTGTGATTTTATGGAACCCCTTTCCTTGTACCTTCCTGAACACGAATCCTCTAATTGTCTCTTCCCTTAATCATGGCTTGCTTTGATTGTAACCTCCCCTTAACACAGCCCCACTTGAGCATGTATCCTCTTGATTGTGTTTGATATAATAACTCATACTTTCTTGAGTGCTGATTCTGCTGAGCATGTAGCCTTTTGAATGTGAACGACTCTGAGAATGACACGCTTCAGAAAATGTGTCCACAAGAACATGGAATTCTTTCCTTTGGGACATCCTGAGCTTAAAGAATCTGAGAAAGGACCCTTCTGAACATGGAATCACGCACTGAAGTCATTTCTAAGCATATCCATAGAATTGTTGACGTAAATACATGGAATTCTGTCATTTCCTTGATCTTAGTTCATCCTGGGGCTGTACCATTGTGAATTTGTTTAACAACATACGAGTACCTTCCTGAGCATGGACGCTCTTAATTGTCCATCCCCCTAATCATGTATTCTGTGAATCTCAAAAACCGTGATCTTAGCCCCTCTTGATCATGTATAACACTGATCATGTATGACAACTGAAAATGTTCTTCCCGGCCCCTGAGCAGCAACCTGGCTGACTCTGTTACTTCAGACCGTAGACCCTAACTCATGAGCATGAAGTCATGGGATCCTACACCTTTCTGAATATGAATATCCTCTGATAATGGAGCCATTTTGAGAAACACCAACACTCTGCATGGACCAATGAGTGTGGAATATCCTGAACATAAACGTTCAAGGAATATACACTCTTGATCATGGAATCCTTGTGTGTAGCCAGTGATACACAGAAACTCAATAAGCATGGACTCTTCTGGTGATGGACTGCCCTAAGAATCTACTTCCCTAATTAGAGCCAATTTCCAAGTATCTACTTGGTAGCTTATCGTCTGTATGTGTACCAGCCTGAGCATCAAAACCCTCCGTATGGAGCCTACTGACCGTGACATACTTCGATTTGAATCTACCTTGAATATCGCGTCACTTGAGCATATAGTCTTTTCTTGATATTTAATACCTAAACTTGTAAATTCTGTGCATGAAATCGTTTCATTAAGGACACACACTGCGAATAAAACGCTTAGGAGAACAAACAGCTTACCCATGGCCACTCTAGTGTGCATAACTTGAGGATAAACACCGGGGACATGGATCCCCTGAACGTGGAATGAATGACCACAATTACATGTATGCATGAATGTAAGAAGAGTGGACATTTTTCATTTGGAATTCTGTAAGTCTTAATTTCCTTGATCCTAGTTTAACTTGGAAATGTTATTTTGTGGTTTTGTGTAATCCCTTTTCCTGTACCTTCGTTTGCATGAAAAGCCTAATTGTATATTCCCCTGATCCTGACCTTCTTTGATTGTAGCCTCCCCTTAATGTAGCCCACTTGAGCATGTATCTTGTAGATTATGTGTAATTTAATAACTCATACTTTCCTGAGCATGCATTCTGTTGACGATGGAGCCTTTTGAATTTGAACGACTCTGAGAATGACACGCTTCAGAAAATGTATCCCCAAGACCACGGGGTATCTTCCTGTGTGACATCTTGAGCTTCATCACTCTGAGAATGGACCCTTCGAAATATGGAATCAGTGAGCCCCGTCATTTCTAAGCATATCCCTAGGAATCCTTGACCTGTACATCCATGGAATGCTGCAATAATTTCCTTGATCCTCGTTCACCCTGAGAATATACCTGTGTGATTTTGAGTAACAACATACAAGTACCTTCCTGCGTATGGAGGCTTTGAAGGTCGACGCCTCTATTCATGTATTCTGTGAATTTAAGCTACCGTGATCTTAAGCCCCTCTTGATCATGTATACCACCGACTGTGTATAAGACCAGAATATATAGTTTTCTAAGCATGGAAGGCCTGATCAGAGAGCTGGCTATGTACCTTCAGACCATAGACCCTTCCTCACGGGCATGAACCCATGTGATTTTACAACATTTTGAGTACGCATGTCCTCTTATAATGGAAGCATTTTGAGAAATACCGACACTCAGCATCGACCCCTGAGTGTTGAATATCCTGAACAGAAAGGTCCGGGGATTATATACTCTTGATCATGGAACCCTTGGACGTGATCAGTGATAAACAGCAACTCAAGAAGTGTGGACATTTCTGATCATGGGCAGCACCGAGAGTCAACTTCCTTCCTTAGAGCCACTTTGCAGTATGTGCCTACTTGTTTATGCCCTGAATGTGTACCAGCCTGAGCATCAAAACCCTCAGCATGAAGCCTACTGACCGTGACATACTGCTTTTTTAATCTCACTTGAATGTCACTCCACTTGATAATACACCCACTTCTTGATGTTTAATGCCTGAACATGTAAAATTATGTGCATGGAAACATTTGAATAATGACCCACACTAAGAATAAAACACTCGTGAGAATAAATACCCTGTCTTTGGCCCCTCTTGGGTGGATAGCTTGAGGATCCACACTGTGAACATGGATTGCCTGAACGTGGAATCAATTTCCGCAAGCACATCTAACCATGAATCTAAGAAGAGTGGAGACTGCCGCTCATAGAATACCGTGAGTACTAAATTCCTTGATTGTTTTTTGCCCAGAGAATGTTCTGTTGTGATTTTGTCTGAACCCTGTACATGTAAGTACTCGAACATGGAATCACTAATTGTAGCCAATTGTTCTCCTGCCTTGCTTTGATGTTAATCTCCCTTCTAGTTAGTTCCCTTTGAGCATGTACCGTCTTGATTATATGTTCAATCTGAACATGTACATTGCTGAGCATGGATTCTGCTGTGCATGGAACCATTCGCATATGGACCCCTCTAAGGGTAATGCACTTTGGATAATGAAACGCCCTAACCATGCTCATGTGGAACATCCCGAGCTTCAACAACCTGAGCATGGACCCTCCTGAACATGGAATCTATGAGCACGGAAACATCTAAGCATGTACCAAGATCCAGAAGTGTCCACACTTCTTGAGTTGCTGTTCATGGGATTCTGTAAGTATTCATTTCTTTGGCCCTTGTTTCCTCTGAGAATGTTGTTTTCTGACTTTTGTGTAACCGTGTACATGTACCTTCTTGAGCATGAAACCCCTAATTGTAGACTCTCCTGATCACGGCTTGCTTTGATATTCATCTCCCCTTAACATAGCCCCACTTGAGTATGTATCCTCTACATTATGTGTAATATAATAACCCATGCTTTCCTGAGCGTGGAGTCTACTGACCTCGGAGCCTTTTTAATTGGAATGGCTCCGAGAATGACACACTTCAGAAAATTTATCCCCTAGGCCATGGAATGTCTTCCAGTGGGACATCTTGAGCTTAAACAATCTGAGAATGGCCCCTTCTGTACATGGAATCAATGTCATTTCTAAGCACACACCTAGGAATCCTTGATGTGTACATCATGGAATGCTGCAATCATTTCCTTGATCCTAGTTCATCCTGAGAATATACCTGTGTGATTTTGTGTAACAACAAACAAGTACCTTCCTGAGCACGGAGGCTCTAACATGCGACCCATCTAAACATGTATTCTGTGAATTTAAACTACCGTGATCTTAGTCCCTCTGAATTCTGTGTACCACTGATTGTTTTTAAGAACAGAATATGTGGTTTTCTGAGCATGAAAGGCCTGAGCAGAGAGCTGGCTATGTACCTTCAGACCATAGACCCGTCCCCATGGTCGTGAACCCATGTGATCCTACACCATTCTGAATATGGATGTGCCCTTCTAATGCAACCATTCTGAGAAAACCGACACTCAACATGGACCCATGAGTGTGGAATATCCTGAACATAAAGGTCCAGGGAATATACACTCTTGATCATGGAATCCTTGGGCGTAATCAATGATAAACAGCAACTCAAGAAGTGTGGACACTTCTGATCAGGGGCTGCACTAAGAATCGACTTGTCTAATTGGAGATACTTTCCATATGTACCTACTTGCTTATGCCACGAATGTGTACCAGCCTGCGCATGAACCCTACCGACTGGGACATACTACTATTTCAATCTCACTTGAATATCGCGCCACTTGAGAATATACCCTCTTCTTCATGCTTAGTGCCTGAACGTGTAAAATTATGCGCATGGACACGTTTGAATAATGACCCACACTAAGAGTGAAACACTCCTGACAATAAACACCCTATCCATGGCCTCTATTGTGTGGATAACTTGAGGATTAAATCATGAACATGAATCTCCTCAACATGGAATCATTGACCACAATGACATCTAAGCATGAATCTTCGAAGAAGAGTGGACATTTCTGTTCATGGAATTCTGTAAGTATGAATTTCCCTGATTGTTGTTTACCTAGAGAGTGTTCTGTTGTGATTTTATGGAACCCCTTTCCTTGTACCTTCCTGAACATGAATCCTCTAATTGTCTCTTCCCTTAATCATGGCTTGCTTTGATTGTAACCACCCCTTAACACAGCCCCACTTGAGCATGTATCCTCTTGATTGTGTTTGATATAATAACTCATACTTTCTTGAGTGCTGATTCTGCTGAGCATGTAGCCTTTTGAATGTGAACGACTCTGAGAATGACACGCTTCAGAAAATGTGTCCACAAGGACATGGAATTTTTTCCTGTGGGACATCCTGAGCTTAAAGAATCTGAGAAAGGACCCTTCTGAACATGGAATCACGCACTGAAGTCATTTCTAAGCATATCCATAGAATTGTTGACGTAAATACATGGAATTCTGTCATTTCCTTGATCTTAGTTCATCCTGGGGCTGTACCATTGTGAATTTGTGTAACAACATCCGAGTACCTTCCTGAGCATGGACGCTCTTAATTGTCCATCCCCCTAATCATGTATTCTGTGAATCTAAACTACCGTGATCTTAGCCCCTCTTGATCATGTATAACACTGATCATGTATGACAACTGAAAATGTTCTTCTCGGCCCCTGAGCAGCAACCTGGCTGACTCTGTTACTTCAGACCGTAGACCCTACCTCATGAGCATGAAGTCATGGGATCCTACACCTTTCTGAATATGAATATCCTCTGATAATGGAGCCATTTTGAGAAACACCAACAATCTGCATGGACCAATGAGTGTGGAATATCCTGAACATAAACGTTCAAGGAATATACACTCTTGATCATGGAATCCTTGTGTGTAGCCAGTGATACACAGAAACTCAATAAGCATGGACTCTTCTGGTGATGGACTGCCCTAAGAATCTACTTCCCTAATTAGAGCCAATTTCCAAGTATCTACTTGGTAGCTTATCGTCTGTATGTGTACCAGCCTGAGCATCAAAACCCTCCGTATGGAGCCTACTGACCGTGACATACTTCAATTTGAATCTCCCTTGAATATCGCGTCACTTGAGCATATAGTCTTTTCTTGATATTTAATACCTAAACATGTAAATTCTGTGCATGAAATCGTTTCATTAAGGACACACACTGCGAATAAAACGCTTAGGAGAACAAACAGCTTACCCATGGCCACTCTAGTGTGCATAACTTGAGGATAAACACCGGGGACATGGATCCCCTGAACGTGGAATGAATGACCACAATTACATGTATGCATGAATGTAAGAAGAGTGGACATTTTTCATTTGGAATTCTGTAAGTCTTAATTTCCTTAGTTTAACTTGGAAATGTTATTTTGTGGTTTTGTGTAATCCCTTTTCCTGTACCTTCGTTTGCATGAAAAGCCTAATTGTATATTCCCCTGATCCTGACCTTCTTTGATTGTAGCCTCCCCTTAATGTAGCCCACTTGAGCATGTATCTTGTAGATTATGTGTAATTTAATAACTCATACTTTCCTGAGCATGCATTCTGTTGACGATGGAGCCTTTTGAATTTGAACGACTCTGAGAATGACACGCTTCAGAAAATGTATCCCCAAGACCACGGGGTATCTTCCTGTGTGACATCTTGAGCTTCATCACTCTGAGAATGGACCCTTCGAAATATGGAATCAGTGAGCCCCGTCATTTCTAAGCATATCCCTAGGAATCCTTGACCTGTACATCCATGGAATGCTGCAATAATTTCCTTGATCCTCGTTCACCCTGAGAATATACCTGTGTGATTTTGAGTAACAACATACAAGTACCTTCCTGAGTATGGAGGCTTTGAAGGTCGACGCCTCTATTCATGTATTCTGTGAATTTAAGCTACCGTGATCTTAAGCCCCTCTTGATCATGTATACCACCGACTGTGTATAAGACCAGAATATATAGTTTTCTAAGCATGGAAGGCCTGATCAGAGAGCTGGCTATGTACCTTCAGACCATAGACCCTTCCTCACGGGCATGAACCCATGTGATTTTACAACATTTTGAGTACGCATGTCCTCTTATAATGGAAGCATTTTGAGAAATACCGACACTCAGCATCGACCCCTGAGTGTTGAATATCCTGAACAGAAAGGTCCGGGGATTATATACTCTTGATCATGGAACCCTTGGACGTGATCAGTGATAAACAGCAACTCAAGAAGTGTGGACACTTCTGATCATGGGCAGCACCGAGAGTCAACTTCCTTCCTTAGAGCCACTTTGCAGTATGTGCCTACTTGTTTATGCCCTGAATGTGTACCAGCCTGAGCATCAAAACCCTCAGCATGAAGCCTACTGACCGTGACATACTGCTTTTTTAATCTCACTTGAATGTCACTCCACTTGACAATACACCCACTTCTTGATGTTTAATGCCTGAACATGTAAAATTATGTGCATGGAAACATTTGAATAATGACCCACACTAAGAATAAAACACTCGTGAGAATAAATACCCTGTCTTTGGCCCCTCTTGGGTGGATAGCTTGAGGATCCACACTGTGAACATGGATTGCCTGAACGTGGAATCAATTTCCGCAAGCACATCTAACCATGAATCTAAGAAGAGTGGAGGCTGCCGCTCATAGAATACCGTGAGTACTAAATTCCTTGATTGTTTTTTGCCCAGAGAATGTTCTGTTGTGATTTTGTCTGAACCCTGTACATGTAAGTACTCGAACATGGAATCACTAATTGTAGCCAATTGTTCTCCTGCCTTGCTTTGATGTTAATCTCCCTTCTAGTTAGTTCCCTTTGAGCATGTACCGTCTTGATTATATGTTCAATCTGAACATGTACATTGCTGAGCATGGATTCTGCTGTGCATGGAACCATTCGCATATGGACCCCTCTAAGGGTAATGCACTTTGGATAATGAAACGCCCTAACCATGCTCATGTGGAACATCCCGAGCTTCAACAACCTGAGCATGGACCCTCCTGAACATGGAATCAATGAGCACGGAAACATCTAAGCATGTACCAAGATCCAGAAGTGTCCACACTTCTTGAGTTGCTGTTCATGGGATTCTGTAAGTATTCATTTCTTTGGCCCTTGTTTCCTCTGAGAATGTTGTTTTCTGACTTTTGTGTAACCGTGTACATGTACCTTCTTGAGCATGAAACCCCTAATTGTAGACTCTCCTGATCACGGCTTGCTTTGATATTCATCTCCCCTTAACATAGCCCCACTTGAGTATGTATCCTCTACATTATGTGTAATATAATAACCCATGCTTTCCTGAGCGTGGAGTCTACTGACCTCGGAGCCTTTTTAATTGGAATGGCTCCGAGAATGACACACTTCAGAAAATTTATCCCCTAGGCCATGGAATGTCTTCCAGTGGGACATCTTGAGCTTAAACAATCTGAGAATGTCCCCTTCTGTACATGGAATCAATGTCATTTCTAAGCACACACCTAGGAATCCTTGATGTGTACATCATGGAATGCTGCAATCATTTCCTTGATCCTAGTTCATCCTGAGAATATACCTGTGTGATTTTGTGTAACAACAAACAAGTACCTTCCTGAGCACGGAGGCTCTAACATGCGACCCATCTAAACATGTATTCTGTGAATTTAAACTACCGTGATCTTAGTCCCTCTGAATTCTGTGTACCACTGATTGTTTTTAAGAACAGAATATGTGGTTTTCTGAGCATGAAAGGCCTGAGCAGAGAGCTGGCTATGTACCTTCAGACCATAGACCCGTCCATATGGTCATGAACCCATGTGATCCTACACCATTCTGAATATGGATGTGCCCTTCTAATGCAACCATTCTGAGAAAACCGACACTCAACATGGACCCATGAGTGTGGAATATCCTGAACATAAAGGTCCAGGGAATATACACTCTTGATCATGGAATCCTTGGGCGTAATCAATGATAAACAGCAACTCAAGAAGTGTGGACACTTCTGATCAGGGGCTGCACTAAGAATCGACTTGTCTAATTGGAGATACTTTCCATATGTACCTACTTGCTTATGCCACGAATGTGTACCAGCCTGCGCATGAACCCTACCGACTGGGACATACTACTATTTCAATCTCACTTGAATATCGCGCCACTTGAGAATATACCCTTTTCTTCATGCTTAGTGCCTGAACGTGTAAAATTATGCGCATGGACACGTTTGAATAATGACCCACACTAAGAGTGAAACACTCCTGACAATAAACACCCTATCCATGGCCTCTATTGTGTGGATAACTTGAGGATTAAATCATGAACATGAATCTCCTCAACATGGAATCATTGACCACAATGACATCTAAGCATGAATCTTCGAAGAAGAGTGGACATTTCTGTTCATGGAATTCTGTAAGTATGAATTTCCCTGATTGTTGTTTACCTAGAGAGTGTTCTGTTGTGATTTTATGGAACCCCTTTCCTTGTACCTTCCTGAACATGAATCCTCTAATTGTCTCTTCCCTTAATCATGGCTTGCTTTGATTGTAACCTCCCCTTAACAAAGCCCCACTTGAGCATGTATCCTCTTGATTGTGTTTGATATAATAACTCATACTTTCTTGAGTGCTGATTCTACTGAGCATGTAGCCTTTTGAATGTGAACGACTCTGAGAATGACACGCTTCAGAAAATGTGTCCACAAGGACATGGAATTTTGTCCTGTGGGACATCCTGAGCTTAAAGAATCTGAGAAAGGACCCTTCTGAACATGGAATCACGCACTGAAGTCATTTCTAAGCATATCCATAGAATTGTTGACGTAAATACATGGAATTCTGTCATTTCCTTGATCTTAGTTCATCCTGGGGCTGTACCATTGTGAATTTGTGTAACAACATCCGAGTACCTTCCTGAGCATGGACGCTCTTAATTGTCCATCCCCCTAATCATGTATTCTGTGAATCTAAACTACCGTGATCTTAGCCCCTCTTGATCATGTATAACACTGATCATGTATGACAACTGAAAATGTTCTTCTCGGCCCCTGAGCAGCAACCTGGCTGACTCTGTTACTTCAGACCGTAGACCCTACCTCATGAGCATGAAGTCATGGGATCCTACACCTTTCTGAATATGAATATCCTCTGATAATGGAGCCATTTTGAGAAACACCAACACTCTGCATGGTCCAATGAGTGTGGAATATCCTGAACATAAACGTTCAAGGAATATACACTCTTGATCATGGAATCCTTGTGTGTAGCCAGCGATACACAGAAACTCAATAAGCATGGACTCTTCTGGTGATGGACTGCCCTAAGAATCTACTTCCGAAATTAGAGCCAATTTCCAAGTATCTACTTGGTAGTTTATCGCCTGTATGTGTACCAGCCTAAGCATCAAAACCCTCCGTATGGAGCCTACTGACCGTGACATACTTCGATTTGAATCTCCCTTGAATATCGCGTCACTTGAGCATATAGTCTTTTCTTGATATTTAATACCTAAACATGTAAATTCTGTGCATGTAATCGTTTCATTAAGGACACACACTGCGAATAAAACGCTTAGGAGAACAAACAGCTTACCCATGGCCACTCTAGTGTGCATAACTTGAGGATGAACACCGGGGACATGGATCCCCTGAACGTGGAATGAATGACCACAATTACATGTATGCATGAATGTAAGAAGAGTGGACATTTTTCATTTGGAATTCTGTAAGTCTTAATTTCCTTGATCCTAGTTTAACTTGGAAATGTTATTTTGTGGTTTTGTGTAATCCCTTTTCCTGTACCTTCGTTTGCATGAAAAGCCTAATTGTATATTCCCCTGATCCTGACCTTCTTTGATTGTAGCCTCCCCTTAATGTAGCCCACTTGAGCATGTATCTTGTAGATTATGTGTAATTTAATAACTCATACTTTCCTGAGCATGCATTCTGTTGACGATGGAGCCTTTTGAATTTGAACGACTCTGAGAATGACACGCTTCAGAAAATGTATCCCCAAGACCACGGGGTATCTTCCTGTGTGACATCTTGAGCTTCATCACTCTGAGAATGGACCCTTCGAAATATGGAATCAGTGAGCCCCGTCATTTCTAAGCATATCCCTAGGAATCCTTGACCTGTACATCCATGGAATGCTGCAATAATTTCCTTGATCCTCGTTCACCCTGAGAATATACCTGTGTGATTTTGAGTAACAACATACAAGTACCTTCCTGCGTATGGAGGCTTTGAAGGTCGACGCCTCTATTCATGTATTCTGTGAATTTAAGCTACCGTGATCTTAAGCCCCTCTTGATCATGTATACCACCGACTGTGTATAAGACCAGAATATATAGTTTTCTAAGCATGGAAGGCCTGATCAGAGAGCTGGCTATGTACCTTCAGACCATAGACCCTTCCTCACGGGCATGAACCCATGTGATTTTACAACATTTTGAGTACGCATGTCCTCTTATAATGGAAGCATTTTGAGAAATACCGACACTCAGCATCGACCCCTGAGTGTTGAATATCCTGAACAGAAAGGTCCGGGGATTATATACTCTTGATCATGGAACCCTTGGACGTGATCAGTGATAAACAGCAACTCAAGAAGTGTGGACACTTCTGATCATGGGCAGCACCGAGAGTCAACTTCCTTCCTTAGAGCCACTTTGCAGTATGTGCCTACTTGTTTATGCCCTGAATGTGTACCAGCCTGAGCATCAAAACCCTCAGCATGAAGCCTACTGACCGTGACATACTGCTTTTTTAATCTCACTTGAATGTCACTCCACTTGACAATACACCCACTTCTTGATGTTTAATGCCTGAACATGTAAAATTATGTGCATGGAAACATTTGAATAATGACCCACACTAAGAATAAAACACTCGTGAGAATAAATACCCTGTCTTTGGCCCCTCTTGGGTGGATAGCTTGAGGATCCACACTGTGAACATGGATTGCCTGAACGTGGAATCAATTTCCGCAAGCACATCTAACCATGAATCTAAGAAGAGTGGAGGCTGCCGCTCATAGAATACCGTGAGTACTAAATTCCTTGATTGTTTTTTGCCCAGAGAATGTTCTGTTGTGATTTTGTCTGAACCCTGTACATGTAAGTACTCGAACATGGAATCACTAATTGTAGCCAATTGTTCTCCTGCCTTGCTTTGATGTTAATCTCCCTTCTAGTTAGTTCCCTTTGAGCATGTACCGTCTTGATTATATGTTCAATCTGAACATGTACATTGCTGAGCATGGATTCTGCTGTGCATGGAACCATTCGCATATGGACCCCTCTAAGGGTAATGCACTTTGGATAATGAAACGCCCTAACCATGCTCATGTGGAACATCCCGAGCTTCAACAACCTGAGCATGGACCCTCCTGAACATGGAATCAATGAGCACGGAAACATCTAAGCATGTACCAAGATCCAGAAGTGTCCACACTTCTTGAGTTGCTGTTCATGGGATTCTGTAAGTATTCATTTCTTTGGCCCTTGTTTCCTCTGAGAATGTTGTTTTCTGACTTTTGTGTAACCGTGTACATGTACCTTCTTGAGCATGAAACCCCTAATTGTAGACTCTCCTGATCACGGCTTGCTTTGATATTCATCTCCCCTTAACATAGCCCCACTTGAGTATGTATCCTCTACATTATGTGTAATATAATAACCCATGCTTTCCTGAGCGTGGAGTCTACTGACCTCGGAGCCTTTTTAATTGGAATGGCTCCGAGAATGACACACTTCAGAAAATTTATCCCCTAGGCCATGGAATGTCTTCCAGTGGGACATCTTGAGCTTAAACAATCTGAGAATGGCCCCTTCTGTACATGGAATCAATGTCATTTCTAAGCACACACCTAGGAATCCTTGATGTGTACATCATGGAATGCTGCAATCATTTCCTTGATCCTAGTTCATCCTGAGAATATACCTGTGTGATTTTGTGTAACAACAAACAAGTACCTTCCTGAGCACGGAGGCTCTAACATGCGACCCATCTAAACATGTATTCTGTGAATTTAAACTACCGTGATCTTAGTCCCTCTGAATTCTGTGTACCACTGATTGTTTTTAAGAACAGAATATGTGGTTTTCTGAGCATGAAAGGCCTGAGCAGACAGCTGGCTATGTACCTTCAGACCATAGACCCGTCCCCATGGTCGTGAACCCATGTGATCCTACACCATTCTGAATATGGATGTGCCCTTCTAATGCAACCATTCTGAGAAAACCGACACTCAACATGGACCCATGAGTGTGGAATATCCTGAACATAAAGGTCCAGGGAATATACACTCTTGATCATGGAATCCTTGGGCGTAATCAATGATAAACAGCAACTCAAGAAGTGTGGACACTTCTGATCAGGGGCTGCACTAAGAATCGACTTGTCTAATTGGAGATACTTTCCATATGTACCTACTTGCTTATGCCACGAATGTGTACCAGCCTGCGCATGAACCCTACCGACTGGGACATACTACTATTTCAATCTCACTTGAATATCGCGCCACTTGAGAATATACCCTCTTCTTCATGCTTAGTGCCTGAACGTGTAAAATTATGCGCATGGACACGTTTGAATAATGACCCACACTAAGAGTGAAACACTCCTGACAATAAACACCCTATCCATGGCCTCTATTGTGTGGATAACTTGAGGATTAAATCATGAACATGAATCTCCTCAACATGGAATCATTGACCACAATGACATCTAAGCATGAATCTTCGAAGAAGAGTGGACATTTCTGTTCATGGAATTCTGTAAGTATGAATTTCCCTGATTGTTGTTTACCTAGAGAGTGTTCTGTTGTGATTTTATGGAACCCCTTTCCTTGTACCTTCCTGAACATGAATCCTCTAATTGTCTCTTCCCTTAATCATGGCTTGCTTTGATTGTAACCTCCCCTTAACACAGCCCCACTTGAGCATGTATCCTCTTGATTGTGTTTGATATAATAACTCATACTTTCTTGAGTGCTGATTCTGCTGAGCATGTAGCCTTTTGAATGTGAACGACTCTGAGAATGACACGCTTCAGAAAATGTGTCCACAAGGACATGGAATTTTTTCCTGTGGGACATCCTGAGCTTAAAGAATCTGAGAAAGGACCCTTCTGAACATGGAATCACGCACTGAAGTCATTTCTAAGCATATCCATAGAATTGTTGACGTAAATACATGGAATTCTGTCATTTCCTTGATCTTAGTTCATCCTGGGGCTGTACCATTGTGAATTTGTGTAACAACATCCGAGTACCTTCCTGAGCATGGACGCTCTTAATTGTCCATCCCCCTAATCATGTATTCTGTGAATCTAAACTACCGTGATCTTAGCCCCTCTTGATCATGTATAACACTGATCATGTATGACAACTGAAAATGTTCTTCTCGGCCCCTGAGCAGCAACCTGGCTGACTCTGTTACTTCAGACCGTAGACCCTACCTCATGAGCATGAAGTCATGGGATCCTACACCTTTCTGAATATGAATATCCTCTGATAATGGAGCCATTTTGAGAAACACCAACACTCTGCATGGTCCAATGAGTGTGGAATATCCTGAACATAAACGTTCAAGGAATATACACTCTTGATCATGGAATCCTTGTGTGTAGCCAGCGATACACAGAAACTCAATAAGCATGGACTCTTCTGGTGATGGACTGCCCTAAGAATCTACTTCCGAAATTAGAGCCAATTTCCAAGTATCTACTTGGTAGTTTATCGCCTGTATGTGTACCAGCCTGAGCATCAAAACCCTCCGTATGGAGCCTACTGACCGTGACATACTTCGATTTGAATCTCCCTTGAATATCGCGTCACTTGAGCATATAGTCTTTTCTTGATATTTAATACCTAAACATGTAAATTCTGTGCATGAAATCGTTTCATTAAGGACACACACTGCGAATAAAACGCTTAGGAGAACAAACAGCTTACCCATGGCCACTCTAGTGTGCATAACTTGAGGATGAACACCGGGGACATGGATCCCCTGAACGTGGAATGAATGACCACAATTACATGTATGCATGAATGTAAGAAGAGTGGACATTTTTCATTTGGAATTCTGTAAGTCTTAATTTCCTTGATCCTAGTTTAACTTGGAAATGTTATTTTGTGGTTTTGTGTAATCCCTTTTCCTGTACCTTCGTTTGCATGAAAAGCCTAATTGTATATTCCCCTGATCCTGACCTTCTTTGATTGTAGCCTCCCCTTAATGTAGCCCACTTGAGCATGTATCTTGTAGATTATGTGTAATTTAATAACTCATACTTTCCTGAGCATGCATTCTGTTGACGATGGAGCCTTTTGAATTTGAACGACTCTGAGAATGACACGCTTCAGAAAATGTATCCCCAAGACCACGGGGTATCTTCCTGTGTGACATCTTGAGCTTCATCACTCTGAGAATGGACCCTTCGAAATATGGAATCAGTGAGCCCCGTCATTTCTAAGCATATCCCTAGGAATCCTTGACCTGTACATCCATGGAATGCTGCAATAATTTCCTTGATCCTCGTTCACCCTGAGAATATACCTGTGTGATTTTGAGTAACAACATACAAGTACCTTCCTGCGTATGGAGGCTTTGAAGGTCGACGCCTCTATTCATGTATTCTGTGAATTTAAGCTACCGTGATCTTAAGCCCCTCTTGATCATGTATACCACCGACTGTGTATAAGACCAGAATATATAGTTTTCTAAGCATGGAAGGCCTGATCAGAGAGCTGGCTATGTACCTTCAGACCATAGACCCTTCCTCACGGGCATGAACCCATGTGATTTTACAACATTTTGAGTACGCATGTCCTCTTATAATGGAAGCATTTTGAGAAATACCGACACTCAGCATCGACCCCTGAGTGTTGAATATCCTGAACAGAAAGGTCCGGGGATTATATACTCTTGATCATGGAACCCTTGGACGTGATCAGTGATAAACAGCAACTCAAGAAGTGTGGACACTTCTGATCATGGGCAGCACCGAGAATCAACTTCCTTCCTTAGAGCCACTTTGCAGTATGTGCCTACTTGTTTATGCCCTGAATGTGTACCAGCCTGAGCATCAAAACCCTCAGCATGAAGCCTACTGACCGTGACATACTGCTTTTTTAATCTCACTTGAATGTCACTCCACTTGACAATACACCCACTTCTTGATGTTTAATGCCTGAACATGTAAAATTATGTGCATGGAAACATTTGAATAATGACCCACACTAAGAATAAAACACTCGTGAGAATAAATACCCTGTCTTTGGCCCCTCTTGGGTGGATAGCTTGAGGATCCACACTGTGAACATGGATTGCCTGAACGTGGAATCAATTTCCGCAAGCACATCTAACCATGAATCTAAGAAGAGTGGAGGCTGCCGCTCATAGAATACCGTGAGTACTAAATTCCTTGATTGTTTTTTGCCCAGAGAATGTTCTGTTGTGATTTTGTCTGAACCCTGTACATGTAAGTACTCGAACATGGAATCACTAATTGTAGCCAATTGTTCTCCTGCCTTGCTTTGATGTTAATCTCCCTTCTAGTTAGTTCCCTTTGAGCATGTACCGTCTTGATTATATGTTCAATCTGAACATGTACATTGCTGAGCATGGATTCTGCTGTGCATGGAACCATTCGCATATGGACCCCTCTAAGGGTAATGCACTTTGGATAATGAAACGCCCTAACCATGCTCATGTGGAACATCCCGAGCTTCAACAACCTGAGCATGGACCCTCCTGAACATGGAATCAATGAGCACGGAAACATCTAAGCATGTACCAAGATCCAGAAGTGTCCACACTTCTTGAGTTGCTGTTCATGGGATTCTGTAAGTATTCATTTCTTTGGCCCTTGTTTCCTCTGAGAATGTTGTTTTCTGACTTTTGTGTAACCGTGTACATGTACCTTCTTGAGCATGAAACCCCTAATTGTAGACTCTCCTGATCACGGCTTGCTTTGATATTCATCTCCCCTTAACATAGCCCCACTTGAGTATGTATCCTCTACATTATGTGTAATATAATAACCCATGCTTTCCTGAGCATGGAGTCTACTGACCTCGGAGTCTTTTTAATTGGAATGGCTCCGAGAATGACACACTTCAGAAAATTTATCCCCTAGGCCATGGAATGTCTTCCAGTGGGACATCTTGAGCTTAAACAATCTGAGAATGGCCCCTTCTGTACATGGAATCAATGTCATTTCTAAGCACACACCTAGGAATCCTTGATGTGTACATCATGGAATGCTGCAATCATTTCCTTGATCCTAGTTAATCCTGAGAATATACCTGTGTGATTTTGTGTAACAACAAACAAGTACCTTCCTGAGCACGGAGGCTCTAACATGCGATCCATCTAAACATGTATTCTGTGAATTTAAACTACCGTGATCTTAGTCCCTCTGAATTCTGTGTACCACTGATTGTTTTTAAGAACAGAATATGTGGTTTTCTGAGCATGAAAGGCCTGAGCAGACAGCTGGCTATGTACCTTCAGACCATAGACCCGTCCCCATGGTCGTGAACCCATGTGATCCTACACCATTCTGAATATGGATGTGCCCTTCTAATGCAACCATTCTGAGAAAACCGACACTCAACATGGACCCATGAGTGTGGAATATCCTGAACATAAAGGTCCAGGGAATATACACTCTTGATCATGGAATCCTTGGGCGTAATCAATGATAAACAGCAACTCAAGAAGTGTGGACACTTCTGATCAGGGGCTGCACTAAGAATCGACTTGTCTAATTGGAGATACTTTCCATATGTACCTACTTGCTTATGCCACGAATGTGTACCAGCCTGCGCATGAACCCTACCGACTGGGACATACTACTATTTCAATCTCACTTGAATATCGCGCCACTTGAGAATATACCCTCTTCTTCATGCTTAGTGCCTGAACGTGTAAAATTATGCGCATGGACACGTTTGAATAATGACCCACACTAAGAGTGAAACACTCCTGACAATAAACACCCTATCCATGGCCTCTATTGTGTGGATAACTTGAGGATTAAATCATGAACATGAATCTCCTCAACATGGAATCATTGACCACAATGACATCTAAGCATGAATCTTCGAAGAAGAGTGGACATTTCTGTTCATGGAATTCTGTAAGTATGAATTTCCCTGATTGTTGTTTACCTAGAGAGTGTTCTGTTGTGATTTTATGGAACCCCTTTCCTTGTACCTTCCTGAACATGAATCCTCTAATTGTCTCTTCCCTTAATCATGGCTTGCTTTGATTGTAACCTCCCCTTAACACAGCCCCACTTGAGCATGTATCCTCTTGATTGTGTTTGATATAATAACTCATACTTTCTTGAGTGCTGATTCTGCTGAGCATGTAGCCTTTTGAATGTGAACGACTCTGAGAATGACACGCTTCAGAAAATGTGTCCACAAGGACATGGAATTTTTTCCTGTGGGACATCCTGAGCTTAAAGAATCTGAGAAAGGACCCTTCTGAACATGGAATCACGCACTGAAGTCATTTCTAAGCATATCCATAGAATTGTTGACGTAAATACATGGAATTCTGTCATTTCCTTGATCTTAGTTCATCCTGGGGCTGTACCATTGTGAATTTGTGTAACAACATCCGAGTACCTTCCTGAGCATGGACGCTCTTAATTGTCCATCCCCCTAATCATGTATTCTGTGAATCTAAACTACCGTGATCTTAGCCCCTCTTGATCATGTATAACACTGATCATGTATGACAACTGAAAATGTTCTTCTCGGCCCCTGAGCAGCAACCTGGCTGACTCTGTTACTTCAGACCGTAGACCCTACCTCATGAGCATGAAGTCATGGGATCCTACACCTTTCTGAATATGAATATCCTCTGATAATGGAGCCATTTTGAGAAACACCAACACTCTGCATGGTCCAATGAGTGTGGAATATCCTGAACATAAACGTTCAAGGAATATACACTCTTGATCATGGAATCCTTGTGTGTAGCCAGCGATACACAGAAACTCAATAAGCATGGACTCTTCTGGTGATGGACTGCCCTAAGAATCTACTTCCGAAATTAGAGCCAATTTCCAAGTATCTACTTGGTAGTTTATCGCCTGTATGTGTACCAGCCTGAGCATCAAAACCCTCCGTATGGAGCCTACTGACCGTGACATACTTCGATTTGAATCTCCCTTGAATATCGCGTCACTTGAGCATATAGTCTTTTCTTGATATTTAATACCTAAACATGTAAATTCTGTGCATGAAATCGTTTCATTAAGGACACACACTGCGAATAAAACGCTTAGGAGAACAAACAGCTTACCCATGGCCACTCTAGTGTGCATAACTTGAGGATGAACACCGGGGACATGGATCCCCTGAACGTGGAATGAATGACCACAATTACATGTATGCATGAATGTAAGAAGAGTGGACATTTTTCATTTGGAATTCTGTAAGTCTTAATTTCCTTGATCCTAGTTTAACTTGGAAATGTTATTTTGTGGTTTTGTGTAATCCCTTTTCCTGTACCTTCGTTTGCATGAAAAGCCTAATTGTATATTCCCCTGATCCTGACCTTCTTTGATTGTAGCCTCCCCTTAATGTAGCCCACTTGAGCATGTATCTTGTAGATTATGTGTAATTTAATAACTCATACTTTCCTGAGCATGCATTCTGTTGACGATGGAGCCTTTTGAATTTGAACGACTCTGAGAATGACACGCTTCAGAAAATGTATCCCCAAGACCACGGGGTATCTTCCTGTGTGACATCTTGAGCTTCATCACTCTGAGAATGGACCCTTCGAAATATGGAATCAGTGAGCCCCGTCATTTCTAAGCATATCCCTAGGAATCCTTGACCTGTACATCCATGGAATGCTGCAATAATTTCCTTGATCCTCGTTCACCCTGAGAATATACCTGTGTGATTTTGAGTAACAACATACAAGTACCTTCCTGCGTATGGAGGCTTTGAAGGTCGACGCCTCTATTCATGTATTCTGTGAATTTAAGCTACCGTGATCTTAAGCCCCTCTTGATCATGTATACCACCGACTGTGTATAAGACCAGAATATATAGTTTTCTAAGCATGGAAGGCCTGATCAGAGAGCTGGCTATGTACCTTCAGACCATAGACCCTTCCTCACGGGCATGAACCCATGTGATTTTACAACATTTTGAGTACGCATGTCCTCTTATAATGGAAGCATTTTGAGAAATACCGACACTCAGCATCGACCCCTGAGTGTTGAATATCCTGAACAGAAAGGTCCGGGGATTATATACTCTTGATCATGGAACCCTTGGACGTGATCAGTGATAAACAGCAACTCAAGAAGTGTGGACACTTCTGATCATGGGCAGCACCGAGAGTCAACTTCCTTCCTTAGAGCCACTTTGCAGTATGTGCCTACTTGTTTATGCCCTGAATGTGTACCAGCCTGAGCATCAAAACCCTCAGCATGAAGCCTACTGACCGTGACATACTGCTTTTTTAATCTCACTTGAATGTCACTCCACTTGACAATACACCCACTTCTTGATGTTTAATGCCTGAACATGTAAAATTATGTGCATGGAAACATTTGAATAATGACCCACACTAAGAATAAAACACTCGTGAGAATAAATACCCTGTCTTTGGCCCCTCTTGGGTGGATAGCTTGAGGATCCACACTGTGAACATGGATTGCCTGAACGTGGAATCAATTTCCGCAAGCACATCTAACCATGAATCTAAGAAGAGTGGAGGCTGCCGCTCATAGAATACCGTGAGTACTAAATTCCTTGATTGTTTTTTGCCCAGAGAATGTTCTGTTGTGATTTTGTCTGAACCCTGTACATGTAAGTACTCGAACATGGAATCACTAATTGTAGCCAATTGTTCTCCTGCCTTGCTTTGATGTTAATCTCCCTTCTAGTTAGTTCCCTTTGAGCATGTACCGTCTTGATTATATGTTCAATCTGAACATGTACATTGCTGAGCATGGATTCTGCTGTGCATGGAACCATTCGCATATGGACCCCTCTAAGGGTAATGCACTTTGGATAATGAAACGCCCTAACCATGCTCATGTGGAACATCCCGAGCTTCAACAACCTGAGCATGGACCCTCCTGAACATGGAATCAATGAGCACGGAAACATCTAAGCATGTACCAAGATCCAGAAGTGTCCACACTTCTTGAGTTGCTGTTCATGGGATTCTGTAAGTATTCATTTCTTTGGCCCTTGTTTCCTCTGAGAATGTTGTTTTCTGACTTTTGTGTAACCGTGTACATGTACCTTCTTGAGCATGAAACCCCTAATTGTAGACTCTCCTGATCACGGCTTGCTTTGATATTCATCTCCCCTTAACATAGCCCCACTTGAGTATGTATCCTCTACATTATGTGTAATATAATAACCCATGCTTTCCTGAGCGTGGAGTCTACTGACCTCGGAGCCTTTTTAATTGGAATGGCTCCGAGAATGACACACTTCAGAAAATTTATCCCCTAGGCCATGGAATGTCTTCCAGTGGGACATCTTGAGCTTAAACAATCTGAGAATGGCCCCTTCTGTACATGGAATCAATGTCATTTCTAAGCACACACCTAGGAATCCTTGATGTGTACATCATGGAATGCTGCAATCATTTCCTTGATCCTAGTTCATCCTGAGAATATACCTGTGTGATTTTGTGTAACAACAAACAAGTACCTTCCTGAGCACGGAGGCTCTAACATGCGACCCATCTAAACATGTATTCTGTGAATTTAAACTACCGTGATCTTAGTCCCTCTGAATTCTGTGTACCACTGATTGTTTTTAAGAACAGAATATGTGGTTTTCTGAGCATGAAAGGCCTGAGCAGACAGCTGGCTATGTACCTTCAGACCATAGACCCGTCCCCATGGTCGTGAACCCATGTGATCCTACACCATTCTGAATATGGATGTGCCCTTCTAATGCAACCATTCTGAGAAAACCGACACTCAACATGGACCCATGAGTGTGGAATATCCTGAACATAAAGGTCCAGGAAATATACACTCTTGATCATGGAATCCTTGGGCGTAATCAATGATAAACAGCAACTCAAGAAGTGTGGACACTTCTGATCAGGGGCTGCACTAAGAATCGACTTGTCTAATTGGAGATACTTTCCATATGTACCTACTTGCTTATGCCACGAATGTGTACCAGCCTGCGCATGAACCCTACCGACTGGGACATACTACTATTTCAATCTCACTTGAATATCGCGCCACTTGAGAATATACCCTCTTCTTCATGCTTAGTGCCTGAACGTGTAAAATTATGTGCATGGACACGTTTGAATAATGACCCACACTAAGAGTGAAACACTCCTGACAATAAACACCCTATCCATGGCCTCTATTGTGTGGATAACTTGAGGATTAAATCATGAACATGAATCTCCTCAACATGGAATCATTGACCACAATGACATCTAAGCATGAATCTTCGAAGAAGAGTGGACATTTCTGTTCATGGAATTCTGTAAGTATGAATTTCCCTGATTGTTGTTTACCTAGAGAGTGTTCTGTTGTGATTTTATGGAACCCCTTTCCTTGTACCTTCCTGAACATGAATCCTCTAATTGTCTCTTCCCTTAATCATGGCTTGCTTTGATTGTAACCTCCCCTTAACACAGCCCCACTTGAGCATGTATCCTCTTGATTGTGTTTGATATAATAACTCATACTTTCTTGAGTGCTGATTCTGCTGAGCATGTAGCCTTTTGAATGTGAACGACTCTGAGAATGACACGCTTCAGAAAATGTGTCCACAAGGACATGGAATTTTTTCCTGTGGGACATCCTGAGCTTAAAGAATCTGAGAAAGGACCCTTCTGAACATGGAATCACGCACTGAAGTCATTTCTAAGCATATCCATAGAATTGTTGACGTAAATACATGGAATTCTGTCATTTCCTTGATCTTAGTTCATCCTGGGGCTGTACCATTGTGAATTTGTGTAACAACATCCGAGTACCTTCCTGAGCATGGACGCTCTTAATTGTCCATCCCCCTAATCATGTATTCTGTGAATCTAAACTACCGTGATCTTAGCCCCTCTTGATCATGTATAACACTGATCATGTATGACAACTGAAAATGTTCTTCTCGGCCCCTGAGCAGCAACCTGGCTGACTCTGTTACTTCAGACCGTAGACCCTACCTCATGAGCATGAAGTCATGGGATCCTACACCTTTCTGAATATGAATATCCTCTGATAATGGAGCCATTTTGAGAAACACCAACACTCTGCATGGTCCAATGAGTGTGGAATATCCTGAACATAAACGTTCAAGGAATATACACTCTTGATCATGGAATCCTTGTGTGTAGCCAGCGATACACAGAAACTCAATAAGCATGGACTCTTCTGGTGATGGACTGCCCTAAGAATCTACTTCTGAAATTAGAGCCAATTTCCAAGTATCTACTTGGTAGTTTATCGCCTGTATGTGTACCAGCCTGAGCATCAAAACCCTCCGTATGGAGCCTACTGACCGTGACATACTTCGATTTGAATCTCCCTTGAATATCGCGTCACTTGAGCATATAGCCTTTTCTTGATATTTAATACCTAAACATGTAAATTCTGTGCATGAAATCGTTTCATTAAGGACACACACTGCGAATAAAACGCTTAGGAGAACAAACAGCTTACCCATGGCCACTCTAGTGTGCATAACTTGAGGATGAACACCGGGGACATGGATCCCCTGAACGTGGAATGAATGACCACAATTACATGTATGCATGAATGTAAGAAGAGTGGACATTTTTCATTTGGAATTCTGTAAGTCTTAATTTCCTTGATCCTAGTTTAACTTGGAAATGTTATTTTGTGGTTTTGTGTAATCCCTTTTCCTGTACCTTCGTTTGCATGAAAAGCCTAATTGTATATTCCCCTGATCCTGACCTTCTTTGATTGTAGCCTCCCCTTAATGTAGCCCACTTGAGCATGTATCTTGTAGATTATGTGTAATTTAATAACTCATACTTTCCTGAGCATGCATTCTGTTGACGATGGAGCCTTTTGAATTTGAACGACTCTGAGAATGACACGCTTCAGAAAATGTATCCCCAAGACCACGGGGTATCTTCCTGTGTGACATCTTGAGCTTCATCACTCTGAGAATGGACCCTTCGAAATATGGAATCAGTGAGCCCCGTCATTTCTAAGCATATCCCTAGGAATCCTTGACCTGTACATCCATGGAATGCTGCAATAATTTCCTTGATCCTCGTTCACCCTGAGAATATACCTGTGTGATTTTGAGTAACAACATACAAGTACCTTCCTGAGTATGGAGGCTTTGAAGGTCGACGCCTCTATTCATGTATTCTGTGAATTTAAGCTACCGTGATCTTAAGCCCCTCTTGATCATGTATACCACCGACTGTGTATAAGACCAGAATATATAGTTTTCTAAGCATGGAAGGCCTGATCAGAGAGCTGGCTATGTACCTTCAGACCATAGACCCTTCCTCACGGGCATGAACCCATGTGATTTTACAACATTTTGAGTACGCATGTCCTCTTATAATGGAAGCATTTTGAGAAATACCGACACTCAGCATCGACCCCTGAGTGTTGAATATCCTGAACAGAAAGGTCCGGGGATTATATACTCTTGATCATGGAACCCTTGGACGTGATCAGTGATAAACAGCAACTCAAGAAGTGTGGACACTTCTGATCATGGGCAGCACCGAGAGTCAACTTCCTTCCTTAGAGCCACTTTGCAGTATGTGCCTACTTGTTTATGCCCTGAATGTGTACCAGCCTGAGCATCAAAACCCTCAGCATGAAGCCTACTGACCGTGACATACTGCTTTTTTAATCTCACTTGAATGTCACTCCACTTGACAATACACCCACTTCTTGATGTTTAATGCCTGAACATGTAAAATTATGTGCATGGAAACATTTGAATAATGACCCACACTAAGAATAAAACACTCGTGAGAATAAATACCCTGTCTTTGGCCCCTCTTGGGTGGATAGCTTGAGGATCCACACTGTGAACATGGATTGCCTGAACGTGGAATCAATTTCCGCAAGCACATCTAACCATGAATCTAAGAAGAGTGGAGACTGCCGCTCATAGAATACCGTGAGTACTAAATTCCTTGATTGTTTTTTGCCCAGAGAATGTTCTGTTGTGATTTTGTCTGAACCCTGTACATGTAAGTACTCGAACATGGAATCACTAATTGTAGCCAATTGTTCTCCTGCCTTGCTTTGATGTTAATCTCCCTTCTAGTTAGTTCCCTTTGAGCATGTACCGTCTTGATTATATGTTCAATCTGAACATGTACATTGCTGAGCATGGATTCTGCTGTGCATGGAACCATTCGCATATGGACCCCTCTAAGGGTAATGCACTTTGGATAATGAAACGCCCTAACCATGCTCATGTGGAACATCCCGAGCTTCAACAACCTGAGCATGGACCCTCCTGAACATGGAATCAATGAGCACGGAAACATCTAAGCATGTACCAAGATCCAGAAGTGTCCACACTTCTTGAGTTGCTGTTCATGGGATTCTGTAAGTATTCATTTCTTTGGCCCTTGTTTCCTCTGAGGATGTTGTTTTCTGACTTTTGTGTAACCGTGTACATGTACCTTCTTGAGCATGAAACCCCTAATTGTAGACTCTCCTGATCACGGCTTGCTTTGATATTCATCTCCCCTTAACATAGCCCCACTTGAGTATGTATCCTCTACATTATGTGTAATATAATAACCCATGCTTTCCTGAGCGTGGAGTCTACTGACCTCGGAGCCTTTTTAATTGGAATGGCTCCGAGAATGACACACTTCAGAAAATTTATCCCCTAGGCCATGGAATGTCTTCCAGTGGGACATCTTGAGCTTAAACAATCTGAGAATGGCCCCTTCTGTACATGGAATCAATGTCATTTCTAAGCACACACCTAGGAATCCTTGATGTGTACATCATGGAATGCTGCAATCATTTCCTTGATCCTAGTTCATCCTGAGAATATACCTGTGTGATTTTGTGTAACAACAAACAAGTACCTTCCTGAGCACGGAGGCTCTAACATGCGACCCATCTAAACATGTATTCTGTGAATTTAAACTACCGTGATCTTAGTCCCTCTGAATTCTGTGTACCACTGATTGTTTTTAAGAACAGAATATGTGGTTTTCTGAGCATGAAAGGCCTGAGCAGAGAGCTGGCTATGTACCTTCAGACCATAGACCCGTCCATATGGTCATGAACCCATGTGATCCTACACCATTCTGAATATGGATGTGCCCTTCTAATGCAACCATTCTGAGAAAACCGACACTCAACATGGACCCATGAGTGTGGAATATCCTGAACATAAAGGTCCAGGGAATATACACTCTTGATCATGGAATCCTTGGGCGTAATCAATGATAAACAGCAACTCAAGAAGTGTGGACACTTCTGATCAGGGGCTGCACTAAGAATCGACTTGTCTAATTGGAGATACTTTCCATATGTACCTACTTGCTTATGCCACGAATGTGTACCAGCCTGCGCATGAACCCTACCGACTGGGACATACTACTATTTCAATCTCACTTGAATATCGCGCCACTTGAGAATATACCCTTTTCTTCATGCTTAGTGCCTGAACGTGTAAAATTATGCGCATGGACACGTTTGAATAATGACCCACACTAAGAGTGAAACACTCCTGACAATAAACACCCTATCCATGGCCTCTATTGTGTGGATAACTTGAGGATTAAATCATGAACATGAATCTCCTCAACATGGAATCATTGACCACAATGACATCTAAGCATGAATCTTCGAAGAAGAGTGGACATTTCTGTTCATGGAATTCTGTAAGTATGAATTTCCCTGATTGTTGTTTACCTAGAGAGTGTTCTGTTGTGATTTTATGGAACCCCTTTCCTTGTACCTTCCTGAACATGAATCCTCTAATTGTCTCTTCCCTTAATCATGGCTTGCTTTGATTGTAACCTCCCCTTAACAAAGCCCCACTTGAGCATGTATCCTCTTGATTGTGTTTGATATAATAACTCATACTTTCTTGAGTGCTGATTCTACTGAGCATGTAGCCTTTTGAATGTGAACGACTCTGAGAATGACACGCTTCAGAAAATGTGTCCACAAGGACATGGAATTTTTTCCTGTGGGACATCCTGAGCTTAAAGAATCTGAGAAAGGACCCTTCTGAACATGGAATCACGCACTGAAGTCATTTCTAAGCATATCCATAGAATTGTTGACGTAAATACATGGAATTCTGTCATTTCCTTGATCTTAGTTCATCCTGGGGCTGTACCATTGTGAATTTGTGTAACAACATCCGAGTACCTTCCTGAGCATGGACGCTCTTAATTGTCCATCCCCCTAATCATGTATTCTGTGAATCTAAACTACCGTGATCTTAGCCCCTCTTGATCATGTATAACACTGATCATGTATGACAACTGAAAATGTTCTTCTCGGCCCCTGAGCAGCAACCTGGCTGACTCTGTTACTTCAGACCGTAGACCCTACCTCATGAGCATGAAGTCATGGGATCCTACACCTTTCTGAATATGAATATCCTCTGATAATGGAGCCATTTTGAGAAACACCAACACTCTGCATGGTCCAATGAGTGTGGAATATCCTGAACATAAACGTTCAAGGAATATACACTCTTGATCATGGAATCCTTGTGTGTAGCCAGCGATACACAGAAACTCAATAAGCATGGACTCTTCTGGTGATGGACTGCCCTAAGAATCTACTTCCGAAATTAGAGCCAATTTCCAAGTATCTACTTGGTAGTTTATCGCCTGTATGTGTACCAGCCTGAGCATCAAAACCCTCCGTATGGAGCCTACTGACCGTGACATACTTCGATTTGAATCTCCCTTGAATATCGCGTCACTTGAGCATATAGTCTTTTCTTGATATTTAATACCTAAACATGTAAATTCTGTGCATGAAATCGTTTCATTAAGGACACACACTGCGAATAAAACGCTTAGGAGAACAAACAGCTTACCCATGGCCACTCTAGTGTGCATAACTTGAGGATGAACACCGGGGACATGGATCCCCTGAACGTGGAATGAATGACCACAATTACATGTATGCATGAATGTAAGAAGAGTGGACATTTTTCATTTGGAATTCTGTAAGTCTTAATTTCCTTGATCCTAGTTTAACTTGGAAATGTTATTTTGTGGTTTTGTGTAATCCCTTTTCCTGTACCTTCGTTTGCATGAAAAGCCTAATTGTATATTCCCCTGATCCTGACCTTCTTTGATTGTAGCCTCCCCTTAATGTAGCCCACTTGAGCATGTATCTTGTAGATTATGTGTAATTTAATAACTCATACTTTCCTGAGCATGCATTCTGTTGACGATGGAGCCTTTTGAATTTGAACGACTCTGAGAATGACACGCTTCAGAAAATGTATCCCCAAGACCACGGGGTATCTTCCTGTGTGACATCTTGAGCTTCATCACTCTGAGAATGGACCCTTCGAAATATGGAATCAGTGAGCCCCGTCATTTCTAAGCATATCCCTAGGAATCCTTGACCTGTACATCCATGGAATGCTGCAATAATTTCCTTGATCCTCGTTCACCCTGAGAATATACCTGTGTGATTTTGAGTAACAACATACAAGTACCTTCCTGAGTATGGAGGCTTTGAAGGTCGACGCCTCTATTCATGTATTCTGTGAATTTAAGCTACCGTGATCTTAAGCCCCTCTTGATCATGTATACCACCGACTGTGTATAAGACCAGAATATATAGTTTTCTAAGCATGGAAGGCCTGATCAGAGAGCTGGCTATGTACCTTCAGACCATAGACCCTTCCTCACGGGCATGAACCCATGTGATTTTACAACATTTTGAGTACGCATGTCCTCTTATAATGGAAGCATTTTGAGAAATACCGACACTCAGCATCGACCCCTGAGTGTTGAATATCCTGAACAGAAAGGTCCGGGGATTATATACTCTTGATCATGGAACCCTTGGACGTGATCAGTGATAAACAGCAACTCAAGAAGTGTGGACACTTCTGATCATGGGCAGCACCGAGAGTCAACTTCCTTCCTTAGAGCCACTTTGCAGTATGTGCCTACTTGTTTATGCCCTGAATGTGTACCAGCCTGAGCATCAAAACCCTCAGCATGAAGCCTACTGACCGTGACATACTGCTTTTTTAATCTCACTTGAATGTCACTCCACTTGACAATACACCCACTTCTTGATGTTTAATGCCTGAACATGTAAAATTATGTGCATGGAAACATTTGAATAATGACCCACACTAAGAATAAAACACTCGTGAGAATAAATACCCTGTCTTTGGCCCCTCTTGGGTGGATAGCTTGAGGATCCACACTGTGAACATGGATTGCCTGAACGTGGAATCAATTTCCGCAAGCACATCTAACCATGAATCTAAGAAGAGTGGAGACTGCCGCTCATAGAATACCGTGAGTACTAAATTCCTTGATTGTTTTTTGCCCAGAGAATGTTCTGTTGTGATTTTGTCTGAACCCTGTACATGTAAGTACTCGAACATGGAATCACTAATTGTAGCCAATTGTTCTCCTGCCTTGCTTTGATGTTAATCTCCCTTCTAGTTAGTTCCCTTTGAGCATGTACCGTCTTGATTATATGTTCAATCTGAACATGTACATTGCTGAGCATGGATTCTGCTGTGCATGGAACCATTCGCATATGGACCCCTCTAAGGGTAATGCACTTTGGATAATGAAACGCCCTAACCATGCTCATGTGGAACATCCCGAGCTTCAACAACCTGAGCATGGACCCTCCTGAACATGGAATCAATGAGCACGGAAACATCTAAGCATGTACCAAGATCCAGAAGTGTCCACACTTCTTGAGTTGCTGTTCATGGGATTCTGTAAGTATTCATTTCTTTGGCCCTTGTTTCCTCTGAGGATGTTGTTTTCTGACTTTTGTGTAACCGTGTACATGTACCTTCTTGAGCATGAAACCCCTAATTGTAGACTCTCCTGATCACGGCTTGCTTTGATATTCATCTCCCCTTAACATAGCCCCACTTGAGTATGTATCCTCTACATTATGTGTAATATAATAACCCATGCTTTCCTGAGCGTGGAGTCTACTGACCTCGGAGCCTTTTTAATTGGAATGGCTCCGAGAATGACACACTTCAGAAAATTTATCCCCTAGGCCATGGAATGTCTTCCAGTGGGACATCTTGAGCTTAAACAATCTGAGAATGGCCCCTTCTGTACATGGAATCAATGTCATTTCTAAGCACACACCTAGGAATCCTTGATGTGTACATCATGGAATGCTGCAATCATTTCCTTGATCCTAGTTCATCCTGAGAATATACCTGTGTGATTTTGTGTAACAACAAACAAGTACCTTCCTGAGCACGGAGGCTCTAACATGCGACCCATCTAAACATGTATTCTGTGAATTTAAACTACCGTGATCTTAGTCCCTCTGAATTCTGTGTACCACTGATTGTTTTTAAGAACAGAATATGTGGTTTTCTGAGCATGAAAGGCCTGAGCAGAGAGCTGGCTATGTACCTTCAGACCATAGACCCGTCCATATGGTCATGAACCCATGTGATCCTACACCATTCTGAATATGGATGTGCCCTTCTAATGCAACCATTCTGAGAAAACCGACACTCAACATGGACCCATGAGTGTGGAATATCCTGAACATAAAGGTCCAGGGAATATACACTCTTGATCATGGAATCCTTGGGCGTAATCAATGATAAACAGCAACTCAAGAAGTGTGGACACTTCTGATCAGGGGCTGCACTAAGAATCGACTTGTCTAATTGGAGATACTTTCCATATGTACCTACTTGCTTATGCCACGAATGTGTACCAGCCTGCGCATGAACCCTACCGACTGGGACATACTACTATTTCAATCTCACTTGAATATCGCGCCACTTGAGAATATACCCTTTTCTTCATGCTTAGTGCCTGAACGTGTAAAATTATGCGCATGGACACGTTTGAATAATGACCCACACTAAGAGTGAAACACTCCTGACAATAAACACCCTATCCATGGCCTCTATTGTGTGGATAACTTGAGGATTAAATCATGAACATGAATCTCCTCAACATGGAATCATTGACCACAATGACATCTAAGCATGAATCTTCGAAGAAGAGTGGACATTTCTGTTCATGGAATTCTGTAAGTATGAATTTCCCTGATTGTTGTTTACCTAGAGAGTGTTCTGTTGTGATTTTATGGAACCCCTTTCCTTGTACCTTCCTGAACATGAATCCTCTAATTGTCTCTTCCCTTAATCATGGCTTGCTTTGATTGTAACCTCCCCTTAACAAAGCCCCACTTGAGCATGTATCCTCTTGATTGTGTTTGATATAATAACTCATACTTTCTTGAGTGCTGATTCTACTGAGCATGTAGCCTTTTGAATGTGAACGACTCTGAGAATGACACGCTTCAGAAAATGTGTCCACAAGGACATGGAATTTTTTCCTGTGGGACATCCTGAGCTTAAAGAATCTGAGAAAGGACCCTTCTGAACATGGAATCACGCACTGAAGTCATTTCTAAGCATATCCATAGAATTGTTGACGTAAATACATGGAATTCTGTCATTTCCTTGATCTTAGTTCATCCTGGGGCTGTACCATTGTGAATTTGTGTAACAACATCCGAGTACCTTCCTGAGCATGGACGCTCTTAATTGTCCATCCCCCTAATCATGTATTCTGTGAATCTAAACTACCGTGATCTTAGCCCCTCTTGATCATGTATAACACTGATCATGTATGACAACTGAAAATGTTCTTCTCGGCCCCTGAGCAGCAACCTGGCTGACTCTGTTACTTCAGACCGTAGACCCTACCTCATGAGCATGAAGTCATGGGATCCTACACCTTTCTGAATATGAATATCCTCTGATAATGGAGCCATTTTGAGAAACACCAACACTCTGCATGGTCCAATGAGTGTGGAATATCCTGAACATAAACGTTCAAGGAATATACACTCTTGATCATGGAATCCTTGTGTGTAGCCAGCGATACACAGAAACTCAATAAGCATGGACTCTTCTGGTGATGGACTGCCCTAAGAATCTACTTCCGAAATTAGAGCCAATTTCCAAGTATCTACTTGGTAGTTTATCGCCTGTATGTGTACCAGCCTGAGCATCAAAACCCTCCGTATGGAGCCTACTGACCGTGACATACTTCGATTTGAATCTCCCTTGAATATCGCGTCACTTGAGCATATAGTCTTTTCTTGATATTTAATACCTAAACATGTAAATTCTGTGCATGAAATCGTTTCATTAAGGACACACACTGCGAATAAAACGCTTAGGAGAACAAACAGCTTACCCATGGCCACTCTAGTGTGCATAACTTGAGGATGAACACCGGGGACATGGATCCCCTGAACGTGGAATGAATGACCACAATTACATGTATGCATGAATGTAAGAAGAGTGGACATTTTTCATTTGGAATTCTGTAAGTCTTAATTTCCTTGATCCTAGTTTAACTTGGAAATGTTATTTTGTGGTTTTGTGTAATCCCTTTTCCTGTACCTTCGTTTGCATGAAAAGCCTAATTGTATATTCCCCTGATCCTGACCTTCTTTGATTGTAGCCTCCCCTTAATGTAGCCCACTTGAGCATGTATCTTGTAGATTATGTGTAATTTAATAACTCATACTTTCCTGAGCATGCATTCTGTTGACGATGGAGCCTTTTGAATTTGAACGACTCTGAGAATGACACGCTTCAGAAAATGTATCCCCAAGACCACGGGGTATCTTCCTGTGTGACATCTTGAGCTTCATCACTCTGAGAATGGACCCTTCGAAATATGGAATCAGTGAGCCCCGTCATTTCTAAGCATATCCCTAGGAATCCTTGACCTGTACATCCATGGAATGCTGCAATAATTTCCTTGATCCTCGTTCACCCTGAGAATATACCTGTGTGATTTTGAGTAACAACATACAAGTACCTTCCTGAGTATGGAGGCTTTGAAGGTGGACGCCTCTATTCATGTATTCTGTGAATTTAAGCTACCGTGATCTTAAGCCCCTCTTGATCATGTATACCACCGACTGTGTATAAGACCAGAATATATAGTTTTCTAAGCATGGAAGGCCTGATCAGAGAGCTGGCTATGTACCTTCAGACCATAGACCCTTCCTCACGGGCATGAACCCATGTGATTTTACAACATTTTGAGTACGCATGTCCTCTTATAATGGAAGCATTTTGAGAAATACCGACACTCAGCATCGACCCCTGAGTGTTGAATATCCTGAACAGAAAGGTCCGGGGATTATATACTCTTGATCATGGAACCCTTGGACGTGATCAGTGATAAACAGCAACTCAAGAAGTGTGGACACTTCTGATCATGGGCAGCACCGAGAGTCAACTTCCTTCCTTAGAGCCACTTTGCAGTATGTGCCTACTTGTTTATGCCCTGAATGTGTACCAGCCTGAGCATCAAAACCCTCAGCATGAAGCCTACTGACCGTGACATACTGCTTTTTTAATCTCACTTGAATGTCACTCCACTTGACAATACACCCACTTCTTGATGTTTAATGCCTGAACATGTAAAATTATGTGCATGGAAACATTTGAATAATGACCCACACTAAGAATAAAACACTCGTGAGAATAAATACCCTGTCTTTGGCCCCTCTTGGGTGGATAGCTTGAGGATCCACACTGTGAACATGGATTGCCTGAACGTGGAATCAATTTCCGCAAGCACATCTAACCATGAATCTAAGAAGAGTGGAGACTGCCGCTCATAGAATACCGTGAGTACTAAATTCCTTGATTGTTTTTTGCCCAGAGAATGTTCTGTTGTGATTTTGTCTGAACCCTGTACATGTAAGTACTCGAACATGGAATCACTAATTGTAGCCAATTGTTCTCCTGCCTTGCTTTGATGTTAATCTCCCTTCTAGTTAGTTCCCTTTGAGCATGTACCGTCTTGATTATATGTTCAATCTGAACATGTACATTGCTGAGCATGGATTCTGCTGTGCATGGAACCATTCGCATATGGACCCCTCTAAGGGTAATGCACTTTGGATAATGAAACGCCCTAACCATGCTCATGTGGAACATCCCGAGCTTCAACAACCTGAGCATGGACCCTCCTGAACATGGAATCAATGAGCACGGAAACATCTAAGCATGTACCAAGATCCAGAAGTGTCCACACTTCTTGAGTTGCTGTTCATGGGATTCTGTAAGTATTCATTTCTTTGGCCCTTGTTTCCTCTGAGGATGTTGTTTTCTGACTTTTGTGTAACCGTGTACATGTACCTTCTTGAGCATGAAACCCCTAATTGTAGACTCTCCTGATCACGGCTTGCTTTGATATTCATCTCCCCTTAACATAGCCCCACTTGAGTATGTATCCTCTACATTATGTGTAATATAATAACCCATGCTTTCCTGAGCGTGGAGTCTACTGACCTCGGAGCCTTTTTAATTGGAATGGCTCCGAGAATGACACACTTCAGAAAATTTATCCCCTAGGCCATGGAATGTCTTCCAGTGGGACATCTTGAGCTTAAACAATCTGAGAATGGCCCCTTCTGTACATGGAATCAATGTCATTTCTAAGCACACACCTAGGAATCCTTGATGTGTACATCATGGAATGCTGCAATCATTTCCTTGATCCTAGTTCATCCTGAGAATATACCTGTGTGATTTTGTGTAACAACAAACAAGTACCTTCCTGAGCACGGAGGCTCTAACATGCGACCCATCTAAACATGTATTCTGTGAATTTAAACTACCGTGATCTTAGTCCCTCTGAATTCTGTGTACCACTGATTGTTTTTAAGAACAGAATATGTGGTTTTCTGAGCATGAAAGGCCTGAGCAGAGAGCTGGCTATGTACCTTCAGACCATAGACCCGTCCATATGGTCATGAACCCATGTGATCCTACACCATTCTGAATATGGATGTGCCCTTCTAATGCAACCATTCTGAGAAAACCGACACTCAACATGGACCCATGAGTGTGGAATATCCTGAACATAAAGGTCCAGGGAATATACACTCTTGATCATGGAATCCTTGGGCGTAATCAATGATAAACAGCAACTCAAGAAGTGTGGACACTTCTGATCAGGGGCTGCACTAAGAATCGACTTGTCTAATTGGAGATACTTTCCATATGTACCTACTTGCTTATGCCACGAATGTGTACCAGCCTGCGCATGAACCCTACCGACTGGGACATACTACTATTTCAATCTCACTTGAATATCGCGCCACTTGAGAATATACCCTTTTCTTCATGCTTAGTGCCTGAACGTGTAAAATTATGCGCATGGACACGTTTGAATAATGACCCACACTAAGAGTGAAACACTCCTGACAATAAACACCCTATCCATGGCCTCTATTGTGTGGATAACTTGAGGATTAAATCATGAACATGAATCTCCTCAACATGGAATCATTGACCACAATGACATCTAAGCATGAATCTTCGAAGAAGAGTGGACATTTCTGTTCATGGAATTCTGTAAGTATGAATTTCCCTGATTGTTGTTTACCTAGAGAGTGTTCTGTTGTGATTTTATGGAACCCCTTTCCTTGTACCTTCCTGAACATGAATCCTCTAATTGTCTCTTCCCTTAATCATGGCTTGCTTTGATTGTAACCTCCCCTTAACAAAGCCCCACTTGAGCATGTATCCTCTTGATTGTGTTTGATATAATAACTCATACTTTCTTGAGTGCTGATTCTACTGAGCATGTAGCCTTTTGAATGTGAACGACTCTGAGAATGACACGCTTCAGAAAATGTGTCCACAAGGACATGGAATTTTTTCCTGTGGGACATCCTGAGCTTAAAGAATCTGAGAAAGGACCCTTCTGAACATGGAATCACGCACTGAAGTCATTTCTAAGCATATCCATAGAATTGTTGACGTAAATACATGGAATTCTGTCATTTCCTTGATCTTAGTTCATCCTGGGGCTGTACCATTGTGAATTTGTGTAACAACATCCGAGTACCTTCCTGAGCATGGACGCTCTTAATTGTCCATCCCCCTAATCATGTATTCTGTGAATCTAAACTACCGTGATCTTAGCCCCTCTTGATCATGTATAACACTGATCATGTATGACAACTGAAAATGTTCTTCTCGGCCCCTGAGCAGCAACCTGGCTGACTCTGTTACTTCAGACCGTAGACCCTACCTCATGAGCATGAAGTCATGGGATCCTACACCTTTCTGAATATGAATATCCTCTGATAATGGAGCCATTTTGAGAAACACCAACACTCTGCATGGTCCAATGAGTGTGGAATATCCTGAACATAAACGTTCAAGGAATATACACTCTTGATCATGGAATCCTTGTGTGTAGCCAGCGATACACAGAAACTCAATAAGCATGGACTCTTCTGGTGATGGACTGCCCTAAGAATCTACTTCCGAAATTAGAGCCAATTTCCAAGTATCTACTTGGTAGTTTATCGCCTGTATGTGTACCAGCCTGAGCATCAAAACCCTCCGTATGGAGCCTACTGACCGTGACATACTTCGATTTGAATCTCCCTTGAATATCGCGTCACTTGAGCATATAGTCTTTTCTTGATATTTAATACCTAAACATGTAAATTCTGTGCATGAAATCGTTTCATTAAGGACACACACTGCGAATAAAACGCTTAGGAGAACAAACAGCTTACCCATGGCCACTCTAGTGTGCATAACTTGAGGATGAACACCGGGGACATGGATCCCCTGAACGTGGAATGAATGACCACAATTACATGTATGCATGAATGTAAGAAGAGTGGACATTTTTCATTTGGAATTCTGTAAGTCTTAATTTCCTTGATCCTAGTTTAACTTGGAAATGTTATTTTGTGGTTTTGTGTAATCCCTTTTCCTGTACCTTCGTTTGCATGAAAAGCCTAATTGTATATTCCCCTGATCCTGACCTTCTTTGATTGTAGCCTCCCCTTAATGTAGCCCACTTGAGCATGTATCTTGTAGATTATGTGTAATTTAATAACTCATACTTTCCTGAGCATGCATTCTGTTGACGATGGAGCCTTTTGAATTTGAACGACTCTGAGAATGACACGCTTCAGAAAATGTATCCCCAAGACCACGGGGTATCTTCCTGTGTGACATCTTGAGCTTCATCACTCTGAGAATGGACCCTTCGAAATATGGAATCAGTGAGCCCCGTCATTTCTAAGCATATCCCTAGGAATCCTTGACCTGTACATCCATGGAATGCTGCAATAATTTCCTTGATCCTCGTTCACCCTGAGAATATACCTGTGTGATTTTGAGTAACAACATACAAGTACCTTCCTGAGTATGGAGGCTTTGAAGGTCGACGCCTCTATTCATGTATTCTGTGAATTTAAGCTACCGTGATCTTAAGCCCCTCTTGATCATGTATACCACCGACTGTGTATAAGACCAGAATATATAGTTTTCTAAGCATGGAAGGCCTGATCAGAGAGCTGGCTATGTACCTTCAGACCATAGACCCTTCCTCACGGGCATGAACCCATGTGATTTTACAACATTTTGAGTACGCATGTCCTCTTATAATGGAAGCATTTTGAGAAATACCGACACTCAGCATCGACCCCTGAGTGTTGAATATCCTGAACAGAAAGGTCCGGGGATTATATACTCCTGATCATGGAACCCTTGGACGTGATCAGTGATAAACAGCAACTCAAGAAGTGTGGACACTTCTGATCATGGGCAGCACCGAGAGTCAACTTCCTTCCTTAGAGCCACTTTGCAGTATGTGCCTACTTGTTTATGCCCTGAATGTGTACCAGCCTGAGCATCAAAACCCTCAGCATGAAGCCTACTGACCGTGACATACTGCTTTTTTAATCTCACTTGAATGTCACTCCACTTGACAATACACCCACTTCTTGATGTTTAATGCCTGAACATGTAAAATTATGTGCATGGAAACATTTGAATAATGACCCACACTAAGAATAAAACACTCGTGAGAATAAATACCCTGTCTTTGGCCCCTCTTGGGTGGATAGCTTGAGGATCCACACTGTGAACATGGATTGCCTGAACGTGGAATCAATTTCCGCAAGCACATCTAACCATGAATCTAAGAAGAGTGGAGGCTGCCGCTCATAGAATACCGTGAGTACTAAATTCCTTGATTGTTTTTTGCCCAGAGAATGTTCTGTTGTGATTTTGTCTGAACCCTGTACATGTAAGTACTCGAACATGGAATCACTAATTGTAGCCAATTGTTCTCCTGCCTTGCTTTGATGTTAATCTCCCTTCTAGTTAGTTCCCTTTGAGCATGTACCGTCTTGATTATATGTTCAATCTGAACATGTACATTGCTGAGCATGGATTCTGCTGTGCATGGAACCATTCGCATATGGACCCCTCTAAGGGTAATGCACTTTGGATAATGAAACGCCCTAACCATGCTCATGTGGAACATCCCGAGCTTCAACAACCTGAGCATGGACCCTCCTGAACATGGAATCAATGAGCACGGAAACATCTAAGCATGTACCAAGATCCAGAAGTGTCCACACTTCTTGAGTTGCTGTTCATGGGATTCTGTAAGTATTCATTTCTTTGGCCCTTGTTTCCTCTGAGAATGTTGTTTTCTGACTTTTGTGTAACCGTGTACATGTACCTTCTTGAGCATGAAACCCCTAATTGTAGACTCTCCTGATCACGGCTTGCTTTGATATTCATCTCCCCTTAACATAGCCCCACTTGAGTATGTATCCTCTACATTATGTGTAATATAATAACCCATGCTTTCCTGAGCGTGGAGTCTACTGACCTCGGAGCCTTTTTAATTGGAATGGCTCCGAGAATGACACACTTCAGAAAATTTATCCCCTAGGCCATGGAATGTCTTCCAGTGGGACATCTTGAGCTTAAACAATCTGAGAATGGCCCCTTCTGTACATGGAATCAATGTCATTTCTAAGCACACACCTAGGAATCCTTGATGTGTACATCATGGAATGCTGCAATCATTTCCTTGATCCTAGTTCATCCTGAGAATATACCTGTGTGATTTTGTGTAACAACAAACAAGTACCTTCCTGAGCACGGAGGCTCTAACATGCGACCCATCTAAACATGTATTCTGTGAATTTAAACTACCGTGATCTTAGTCCCTCTGAATTCTGTGTACCACTGATTGTTTTTAAGAACAGAATATGTGGTTTTCTGAGCATGAAAGGCCTGAGCAGACAGCTGGCTATGTACCTTCAGACCATAGACCCGTCCCCATGGTCGTGAACCCATGTGATCCTACACCATTCTGAATATGGATGTGCCCTTCTAATGCAACCATTCTGAGAAAACCGACACTCAACATGGACCCATGAGTGTGGAATATCCTGAACATAAAGGTCCAGGGAATATACACTCTTGATCATGGAATCCTTGGGCATAATCAATGATAAACAGCAACTCAAGAAGTGTGGACACTTCTGATCAGGGGCTGCACTAAGAATCGACTTGTCTAATTGGAGATACTTTCCATATGTACCTACTTGCTTATGCCACGAATGTGTACCAGCCTGCGCATGAACCCTACCGACTGGGACATACTACTATTTCAATCTCACTTGAATATCGCGCCACTTGAGAATATACCCTCTTCTTCATGCTTAGTGCCTGAACGTGTAAAATTATGTGCATGGACACGTTTGAATAATGACCCACACTAAGAGTGAAACACTCCTGACAATAAACACCCTATCCATGGCCTCTATTGTGTGGATAACTTGAGGATTAAATCATGAACATGAATCTCCTCAACATGGAATCATTGACCACAATGACATCTAAGCATGAATCTTCGAAGAAGAGTGGACATTTCTGTTCATGGAATTCTGTAAGTATGAATTTCCCTGATTGTTGTTTACCTAGAGAGTGTTCTGTTGTGATTTTATGGAACCCCTTTCCTTGTACCTTCCTGAACATGAATCCTCTAATTGTCTCTTCCCTTAATCATGGCTTGCTTTGATTGTAACCTCCCCTTAACAAAGCCCCACTTGAGCATGTATCCTCTTGATTGTGTTTGATATAATAACTCATACTTTCTTGAGTGCTGATTCTACTGAGCATGTAGCCTTTTGAATGTGAACGACTCTGAGAATGACACGCTTCAGAAAATGTGTCCACAAGGACATGGAATTTTTTCCTGTGGGACATCCTGAGCTTAAAGAATCTGAGAAAGGACCCTTCTGAACATGGAATCACGCACTGAAGTCATTTCTAAGCATATCCATAGAATTGTTGACGTAAATACATGGAATTCTGTCATTTCCTTGATCTTAGTTCATCCTGGGGCTGTACCATTGTGAATTTGTGTAACAACATCCGAGTACCTTCCTGAGCATGGACGCTCTTAATTGTCCATCCCCCTAATCATGTATTCTGTGAATCTAAACTACCGTGATCTTAGCCCCTCTTGATCATGTATAACACTGATCATGTATGACAACTGAAAATGTTCTTCTCGGCCCCTGAGCAGCAACCTGGCTGACTCTGTTACTTCAGACCGTAGACCCTACCTCATGAGCATGAAGTCATGGGATCCTACACCTTTCTGAATATGAATATCCTCTGATAATGGAGCCATTTTGAGAAACACCAACACTCTGCATGGTCCAATGAGTGTGGAATATCCTGAACATAAACGTTCAAGGAATATACACTCTTGATCATGGAATCCTTGTGTGTAGCCAGCGATACACAGAAACTCAATAAGCATGGACTCTTCTGGTGATGGACTGCCCTAAGAATCTACTTCCGAAATTAGAGCCAATTTCCAAGTATCTACTTGGTAGTTTATCGCCTGTATGTGTACCAGCCTGAGCATCAAAACCCTCCGTATGGAGCCTACTGACCGTGACATACTTCGATTTGAATCTCCCTTGAATATCGCGTCACTTGAGCATATAGTCTTTTCTTGATATTTAATACCTAAACATGTAAATTCTGTGCATGAAATCGTTTCATTAAGGACACACACTGCGAATAAAACGCTTAGGAGAACAAACAGCTTACCCATGGCCACTCTAGTGTGCATAACTTGAGGATGAACACCGGGGACATGGATCCCCTGAACGTGGAATGAATGACCACAATTACATGTATGCATGAATGTAAGAAGAGTGGACATTTTTCATTTGGAATTCTGTAAGTCTTAATTTCCTTGATCCTAGTTTAACTTGGAAATGTTATTTTGTGGTTTTGTGTAATCCCTTTTCCTGTACCTTCGTTTGCATGAAAAGCCTAATTGTATATTCCCCTGATCCTGACCTTCTTTGATTGTAGCCTCCCCTTAATGTAGCCCACTTGAGCATGTATCTTGTAGATTATGTGTAATTTAATAACTCATACTTTCCTGAGCATGCATTCTGTTGACGATGGAGCCTTTTGAATTTGAACGACTCTGAGAATGACACGCTTCAGAAAATGTATCCCCAAGACCACGGGGTATCTTCCTGTGTGACATCTTGAGCTTCATCACTCTGAGAATGGACCCTTCGAAATATGGAATCAGTGAGCCCCGTCATTTCTAAGCATATCCCTAGGAATCCTTGACCTGTACATCCATGGAATGCTGCAATAATTTCCTTGATCCTCGTTCACCCTGAGAATATACCTGTGTGATTTTGAGTAACAACATACAAGTACCTTCCTGAGTATGGAGGCTTTGAAGGTCGACGCCTCTATTCATGTATTCTGTGAATTTAAGCTACCGTGATCTTAAGCCCCTCTTGATCATGTATACCACCGACTGTGTATAAGACCAGAATATATAGTTTTCTAAGCATGGAAGGCCTGATCAGAGAGCTGGCTATGTACCTTCAGACCATAGACCCTTCCTCACGGGCATGAACCCATGTGATTTTACAACATTTTGAGTACGCATGTCCTCTTATAATGGAAGCATTTTGAGAAATACCGACACTCAGCATCGACCCCTGAGTGTTGAATATCCTGAACAGAAAGGTCCGGGGATTATATACTCTTGATCATGGAACCCTTGGACGTGATCAGTGATAAACAGCAACTCAAGAAGTGTGGACACTTCTGATCATGGGCAGCACCGAGAGTCAACTTCCTTCCTTAGAGCCACTTTGCAGTATGTGCCTACTTGTTTATGCCCTGAATGTGTACCAGCCTGAGCATCAAAACCCTCAGCATGAAGCCTACTGACCGTGACATACTGCTTTTTTAATCTCACTTGAATGTCACTCCACTTGACAATACACCCACTTCTTGATGTTTAATGCCTGAACATGTAAAATTATGTGCATGGAAACATTTGAATAATGACCCACACTAAGAATAAAACACTCGTGAGAATAAATACCCTGTCTTTGGCCCCTCTTGGGTGGATAGCTTGAGGATCCACACTGTGAACATGGATTGCCTGAACGTGGAATCAATTTCCGCAAGCACATCTAACCATGAATCTAAGAAGAGTGGAGGCTGCCGCTCATAGAATACCGTGAGTACTAAATTCCTTGATTGTTTTTTGCCCAGAGAATGTTCTGTTGTGATTTTGTCTGAACCCTGTACATGTAAGTACTCGAACATGGAATCACTAATTGTAGCCAATTGTTCTCCTGCCTTGCTTTGATGTTAATCTCCCTTCTAGTTAGTTCCCTTTGAGCATGTACCGTCTTGATTATATGTTCAATCTGAACATGTACATTGCTGAGCATGGATTCTGCTGTGCATGGAACCATTCGCATATGGACCCCTCTAAGGGTAATGCACTTTGGATAATGAAACGCCCTAACCATGCTCATGTGGAACATCCCGAGCTTCAACAACCTGAGCATGGACCCTCCTGAACATGGAATCAATGAGCACGGAAACATCTAAGCATGTACCAAGATCCAGAAGTGTCCACACTTCTTGAGTTGCTGTTCATGGGATTCTGTAAGTATTCATTTCTTTGGCCCTTGTTTCCTCTGAGAATGTTGTTTTCTGACTTTTGTGTAACCGTGTACATGTACCTTCTTGAGCATGAAACCCCTAATTGTAGACTCTCCTGATCACGGCTTGCTTTGATATTCATCTCCCCTTAACATAGCCCCACTTGAGTATGTATCCTCTACATTATGTGTAATATAATAACCCATGCTTTCCTGAGCGTGGAGTCTACTGACCTCGGAGCCTTTTTAATTGGAATGGCTCCGAGAATGACACACTTCAGAAAATTTATCCCCTAGGCCATGGAATGTCTTCCAGTGGGACATCTTGAGCTTAAACAATCTGAGAATGGCCCCTTCTGTACATGGAATCAATGTCATTTCTAAGCACACACCTAGGAATCCTTGATGTGTACATCATGGAATGCTGCAATCATTTCCTTGATCCTAGTTCATCCTGAGAATATACCTGTGTGATTTTGTGTAACAACAAACAAGTACCTTCCTGAGCACGGAGGCTCTAACATGCGACCCATCTAAACATGTATTCTGTGAATTTAAACTACCGTGATCTTAGTCCCTCTGAATTCTGTGTACCACTGATTGTTTTTAAGAACAGAATATGTGGTTTTCTGAGCATGAAAGGCCTGAGCAGACAGCTGGCTATGTACCTTCAGACCATAGACCCGTCCCCATGGTCGTGAACCCATGTGATCCTACACCATTCTGAATATGGATGTGCCCTTCTAATGCAACCATTCTGAGAAAACCGACACTCAACATGGACCCATGAGTGTGGAATATCCTGAACATAAAGGTCCAGGGAATATACACTCTTGATCATGGAATCCTTGGGCATAATCAATGATAAACAGCAACTCAAGAAGTGTGGACACTTCTGATCAGGGGCTGCACTAAGAATCGACTTGTCTAATTGGAGATACTTTCCATATGTACCTACTTGCTTATGCCACGAATGTGTACCAGCCTGCGCATGAACCCTACCGACTGGGACATACTACTATTTCAATCTCACTTGAATATCGCGCCACTTGAGAATATACCCTCTTCTTCATGCTTAGTGCCTGAACGTGTAAAATTATGTGCATGGACACGTTTGAATAATGACCCACACTAAGAGTGAAACACTCCTGACAATAAACACCCTATCCATGGCCTCTATTGTGTGGATAACTTGAGGATTAAATCATGAACATGAATCTCCTCAACATGGAATCATTGACCACAATGACATCTAAGCATGAATCTTCGAAGAAGAGTGGACATTTCTGTTCATGGAATTCTGTAAGTATGAATTTCCCTGATTGTTGTTTACCTAGAGAGTGTTCTGTTGTGATTTTATGGAACCCCTTTCCTTGTACCTTCCTGAACATGAATCCTCTAATTGTCTCTTCCCTTAATCATGGCTTGCTTTGATTGTAACCTCCCCTTAACACAGCCCCACTTGAGCATGTATCCTCTTGATTGTGTTTGATATAATAACTCATACTTTCTTGAGTGCTGATTCTGCTGAGCATGTAGCCTTTTGAATGTGAACGACTCTGAGAATGACATGCTTCAGAAAATGTGTCCACAAGGACATGGAATTTTTTCCTGTGGGACATCCTGAGCTTAAAGAATCTGAGAAAGGACCCTTCTGAACATGGAATCACGCACTGAAGTCATTTCTAAGCATATCCATAGAATTGTTGACGTAAATACATGGAATTCTGTCATTTCCTTGATCTTAGTTCATCCTGGGGCTGTACCATTGTGAATTTGTGTAACAACATACGAGTACCTTCCTGAGCATGGACGCTCTTAATTGTCCATCCCCCTAATCATGTATTCTGTGAATCTAAACTACCGTGATCTTAGCCCCTCTTGATCATGTATAACACTGATCATGTATGACAACTGAAAATGTTCTTCTCGGCCCCTGAGCAGCAACCTGGCTGACTCTGTTACTTCAGACCGTAGACCCTACCTCATGAGCATGAAGTCATGGGATCCTACACCTTTCTGAATATGAATATCCTCTGATAATGGAGCCATTTTGAGAAACACCAACAATCTGCATGGTCCAATGAGTGTGGAATATCCTGAACATAAACGTTCAAGGAATATACACTCTTGATCATGGAATCCTTGTGTGTAGCCAGCGATACACAGAAACTCAATAAGCATGGACTCTTCTGGTGATGGACTGCCCTAAGAATCTACTTCCGAAATTAGAGCCAATTTCCAAGTATCTACTTGGTAGTTTATCGTCTGTATGTGTACCAGCCTGAGCATCAAAACCCTCCGTATGGAGCCTACTGACCGTGACATACTTCGATTTGAATCTCCCTTGAATATCGCGTCACTTGAGCATATAGTCTTTTCTTGATATTTAATACCTAAACATGTAAATTCTGTGCATGAAATCGTTTCATTAAGGACACACACTGCGAATAAAACGCTTAGGAGAACAAACAGCTTACCCATGGCCACTCTAGTGTGCATAACTTGAGGATGAACACCGGGGACATGGATCCCCTGAACGTGGAATGAATGACCACAATTACATGTATGCATGAATGTAAGAAGAGTGGACATTTTTCATTTGGAATTCTGTAAGTCTTAATTTCCTTGATCCTAGTTTAACTTGGAAATGTTATTTTGTGGTTTTGTGTAATCCCTTTTCCTGTACCTTCGTTTGCATGAAAAGCCTAATTGTATATTCCCCTGATCCTGACCTTCTTTGATTGTAGCCTCCCCTTAATGTAGCCCACTTGAGCATGTATCTTGTAGATTATGTGTAATTTAATAACTCATACTTTCCTGAGCATGCATTCTGTTGACGATGGAGCCTTTTGAATTTGAACGACTCTGAGAATGACACGCTTCAGAAAATGTATCCCCAAGACCACGGGGTATCTTCCTGTGTGACATCTTGAGCTTCATCACTCTGAGAATGGACCCTTCGAAATATGGAATCAGTGAGCCCCGTCATTTCTAAGCATATCCCTAGGAATCCTTGACCTGTACATCCATGGAATGCTGCAATAATTTCCTTGATCCTCGTTCACCCTGAGAATATACCTGTGTGATTTTGAGTAACAACATACAAGTACCTTCCTGAGTATGGAGGCTTTGAAGGTGGACGCCTCTATTCATGTATTCTGTGAATTTAAGCTACCGTGATCTTAAGCCCCTCTTGATCATGTATACCACCGACTGTGTATAAGACCAGAATATATAGTTTTCTAAGCATGGAAGGCCTGATCAGAGAGCTGGCTATGTACCTTCAGACCATAGACCCTTCCTCACGGGCATGAACCCATGTGATTTTACAACATTTTGAGTACGCATGTCCTCTTATAATGGAAGCATTTTGAGAAATACCGACACTCAGCATCGACCCCTGAGTGTTGAATATCCTGAACAGAAAGGTCCGGGGATTATATACTCTTGATCATGGAACCCTTGGACGTGATCAGTGATAAACAGCAACTCAAGAAGTGTGGACACTTCTGATCATGGGCAGCACCGAGAGTCAACTTCCTTCCTTAGAGCCACTTTGCAGTATGTGCCTACTTGTTTATGCCCTGAATGTGTACCAGCCTGAGCATCAAAACCCTCAGCATGAAGCCTACTGACCGTGACATACTGCTTTTTTAATCTCACTTGAATGTCACTCCACTTGACAATACACCCACTTCTTGATGTTTAATGCCTGAACATGTAAAATTATGTGCATGGAAACATTTGAATAATGACCCACACTAAGAATAAAACACTCGTGAGAATAAATACCCTGTCTTTGGCCCCTCTTGGGTGGATAGCTTGAGGATCCACACTGTGAACATGGATTGCCTGAACGTGGAATCAATTTCCGCAAGCACATCTAACCATGAATCTAAGAAGAGTGGAGACTGCCGCTCATAGAATACCGTGAGTACTAAATTCCTTGATTGTTTTTTGCCCAGAGAATGTTCTGTTGTGATTTTGTCTGAACCCTGTACATGTAAGTACTCGAACATGGAATCACTAATTGTAGCCAATTGTTCTCCTGCCTTGCTTTGATGTTAATCTCCCTTCTAGTTAGTTCCCTTTGAGCATGTACCGTCTTGATTATATGTTCAATCTGAACATGTACATTGCTGAGCATGGATTCTGCTGTGCATGGAACCATTCGCATATGGACCCCTCTAAGGGTAATGCACTTTGGATCATGAAATGCCCTAACCATGCTCATGTGGAACATCCCGAGCTTCAACAACCTGAGCATGGACCCTCCTGAACATGGAATCAATGAGCACGGAAACATCTAAGCATGTACCAAGATCCAGAAGTGTCCACACTTCTTGAGTTGCTGTTCATGGGATTCTGTAAGTATTCATTTCTTTGGCCCTTGTTTCCTCTGAGGATGTTGTTTTCTGACTTTTGTGTAACCGTGTACATGTACCTTCTTGAGCATGAAACCCCTAATTGTAGACTCTCCTGATCACGGCTTGCTTTGATATTCATCTCCCCTTAACATAGCCCCACTTGAGTATGTATCCTCTACATTATGTGTAATATAATAACCCATGCTTTCCTGAGCGTGGAGTCTACTGACCTCGGAGCCTTTTTAATTGGAATGGCTCCGAGAATGACACACTTCAGAAAATTTATCCCCTAGGCCATGGAATGTCTTCCAGTGGGACATCTTGAGCTTAAACAATCTGAGAATGGCCCCTTCTGTACATGGAATCAATGTCATTTCTAAGCACACACCTAGGAATCCTTGATGTGTACATCATGGAATGCTGCAATCATTTCCTTGATCCTAGTTCATCCTGAGAATATACCTGTGTGATTTTGTGTAACAACAAACAAGTACCTTCCTGAGCACGGAGGCTCTAACATGCGACCCATCTAAACATGTATTCTGTGAATTTAAACTACCGTGATCTTAGTCCCTCTGAATTCTGTGTACCACTGATTGTTTTTAAGAACAGAATATGTGGTTTTCTGAGCATGAAAGGCCTGAGCAGAGAGCTGGCTATGTACCTTCAGACCATAGACCCGTCCATATGGTCATGAACCCATGTGATCCTACACCATTCTGAATATGGATGTGCCCTTCTAATGCAACCATTCTGAGAAAACCGACACTCAACATGGACCCATGAGTGTGGAATATCCTGAACATAAAGGTCCAGGGAATATACACTCTTGATCATGGAATCCTTGGGCGTAATCAATGATAAACAGCAACTCAAGAAGTGTGGACACTTCTGATCAGGGGCTGCACTAAGAATCGACTTGTCTAATTGGAGATACTTTCCATATGTACCTACTTGCTTATGCCATGAATGTGTACCAGCCTGCGCATGAACCCTACCGACTGGGACATACTACTATTTCAATCTCACTTGAATATCGCGCCACTTGAGAATATACCCTTTTCTTCATGCTTAGTGCCTGAACGTGTAAAATTATGCGCATGGACACGTTTGAATAATGACCCACACTAAGAGTGAAACACTCCTGACAATAAACACCCTATCCATGGCCTCTATTGTGTGGATAACTTGAGGATTAAATCATGAACATGAATCTCCTCAACATGGAATCATTGACCACAATGACATCTAAGCATGAATCTTCGAAGAAGAGTGGACATTTCTGTTCATGGAATTCTGTAAGTATGAATTTCCCTGATTGTTGTTTACCTAGAGAGTGTTCTGTTGTGATTTTATGGAACCCCTTTCCTTGTACCTTCCTGAACATGAATCCTCTAATTGTCTCTTCCCTTAATCATGGCTTGCTTTGATTGTAACCTCCCCTTAACAAAGCCCCACTTGAGCATGTATCCTCTTGATTGTGTTTGATATAATAACTCATACTTTCTTGAGTGCTGATTCTACTGAGCATGTAGCCTTTTGAATGTGAACGACTCTGAGAATGACACGCTTCAGAAAATGTGTCCACAAGGACATGGAATTTTTTCCTGTGGGACATCCTGAGCTTAAAGAATCTGAGAAAGGACCCTTCTGAACATGGAATCACGCACTGAAGTCATTTCTAAGCATATCCATAGAATTGTTGACGTAAATACATGGAATTCTGTCATTTCCTTGATCTTAGTTCATCCTGGGGCTGTACCATTGTGAATTTGTGTAACAACATCCGAGTACCTTCCTGAGCATGGACGCTCTTAATTGTCCATCCCCCTAATCATGTATTCTGTGAATCTAAACTACCGTGATCTTAGCCCCTCTTGATCATGTATAACACTGATCATGTATGACAACTGAAAATGTTCTTCTCGGCCCCTGAGCAGCAACCTGGCTGACTCTGTTACTTCAGACCGTAGACCCTACCTCATGAGCATGAAGTCATGGGATCCTACACCTTTCTGAATATGAATATCCTCTGATAATGGAGCCATTTTGAGAAACACCAACACTCTGCATGGTCCAATGAGTGTGGAATATCCTGAACATAAACGTTCAAGGAATATACACTCTTGATCATGGAATCCTTGTGTGTAGCCAGCGATACACAGAAACTCAATAAGCATGGACTCTTCTGGTGATGGACTGCCCTAAGAATCTACTTCCGAAATTAGAGCCAATTTCCAAGTATCTACTTGGTAGTTTATCGCCTGTATGTGTACCAGCCTGAGCATCAAAACCCTCCGTATGGAGCCTACTGACCGTGACATACTTCGATTTGAATCTCCCTTGAATATCGCGTCACTTGAGCATATAGCCTTTTCTTGATATTTAATACCTAAACATGTAAATTCTGTGCATGAAATCGTTTCATTAAGGACACACACTGCGAATAAAACGCTTAGGAGAACAAACAGCTTACCCATGGCCACTCTAGTGTGCATAACTTGAGGATGAACACCGGGGACATGGATCCCCTGAACGTGGAATGAATGACCACAATTACATGTATGCATGAATGTAAGAAGAGTGGACATTTTTCATTTGGAATTCTGTAAGTCTTAATTTCCTTGATCCTAGTTTAACTTGGAAATGTTATTTTGTGGTTTTGTGTAATCCCTTTTCCTGTACCTTCGTTTGCATGAAAAGCCTAATTGTATATTCCCCTGATCCTGACCTTCTTTGATTGTAGCCTCCCCTTAATGTAGCCCACTTGAGCATGTATCTTGTAGATTATGTGTAATTTAATAACTCATACTTTCCTGAGCATGCATTCTGTTGACGATGGAGCCTTTTGAATTTGAACGACTCTGAGAATGACACGCTTCAGAAAATGTATCCCCAAGACCACGGGGTATCTTCCTGTGTGACATCTTGAGCTTCATCACTCTGAGAATGGACCCTTCGAAATATGGAATCAGTGAGCCCCGTCATTTCTAAGCATATCCCTAGGAATCCTTGACCTGTACATCCATGGAATGCTGCAATAATTTCCTTGATCCTCGTTCACCCTGAGAATATACCTGTGTGATTTTGAGTAACAACATACAAGTACCTTCCTGAGTATGGAGGCTTTGAAGGTGGACGCCTCTATTCATGTATTCTGTGAATTTAAGCTACCGTGATCTTAAGCCCCTCTTGATCATGTATACCACCGACTGTGTATAAGACCAGAATATATAGTTTTCTAAGCATGGAAGGCCTGATCAGAGAGCTGGCTATGTACCTTCAGACCATAGACCCTTCCTCACGGGCATGAACCCATGTGATTTTACAACATTTTGAGTACGCATGTCCTCTTATAATGGAAGCATTTTGAGAAATACCGACACTCAGCATCGACCCCTGAGTGTTGAATATCCTGAACAGAAAGGTCCGGGGATTATATACTCTTGATCATGGAACCCTTGGACGTGATCAGTGATAAACAGCAACTCAAGAAGTGTGGACACTTCTGATCATGGGCAGCACCGAGAGTCAACTTCCTTCCTTAGAGCCACTTTGCAGTATGTGCCTACTTGTTTATGCCCTGAATGTGTACCAGCCTGAGCATCAAAACCCTCAGCATGAAGCCTACTGACCGTGACATACTGCTTTTTTAATCTCACTTGAATGTCACTCCACTTGACAATACACCCACTTCTTGATGTTTAATGCCTGAACATGTAAAATTATGTGCATGGAAACATTTGAATAATGACCCACACTAAGAATAAAACACTCGTGAGAATAAATACCCTGTCTTTGGCCCCTCTTGGGTGGATAGCTTGAGGATCCACACTGTGAACATGGATTGCCTGAACGTGGAATCAATTTCCGCAAGCACATCTAACCATGAATCTAAGAAGAGTGGAGGCTGCCGCTCATAGAATACCGTGAGTACTAAATTCCTTGATTGTTTTTTGCCCAGAGAATGTTCTGTTGTGATTTTGTCTGAACCCTGTACATGTAAGTACTCGAACATGGAATCACTAATTGTAGCCAATTGTTCTCCTGCCTTGCTTTGATGTTAATCTCCCTTCTAGTTAGTTCCCTTTGAGCATGTACCGTCTTGATTATATGTTCAATCTGAACATGTACATTGCTGAGCATGGATTCTGCTGTGCATGGAACCATTCGCATATGGACCCCTCTAAGGGTAATGCACTTTGGATAATGAAACGCCCTAACCATGCTCATGTGGAACATCCCGAGCTTCAACAACCTGAGCATGGACCCTCCTGAACATGGAATCAATGAGCACGGAAACATCTAAGCATGTACCAAGATCCAGAAGTGTCCACACTTCTTGAGTTGCTGTTCATGGGATTCTGTAAGTATTCATTTCTTTGGCCCTTGTTTCCTCTGAGAATGTTGTTTTCTGACTTTTGTGTAACCGTGTACATGTACCTTCTTGAGCATGAAACCCCTAATTGTAGACTCTCCTGATCACGGCTTGCTTTGATATTCATCTCCCCTTAACATAGCCCCACTTGAGTATGTATCCTCTACATTATGTGTAATATAATAACCCATGCTTTCCTGAGCGTGGAGTCTACTGACCTCGGAGCCTTTTTAATTGGAATGGCTCCGAGAATGACACACTTCAGAAAATTTATCCCCTAGGCCATGGAATGTCTTCCAGTGGGACATCTTGAGCTTAAACAATCTGAGAATGGCCCCTTCTGTACATGGAATCAATGTCATTTCTAAGCACACACCTAGGAATCCTTGATGTGTACATCATGGAATGCTGCAATCATTTCCTTGATCCTAGTTCATCCTGAGAATATACCTGTGTGATTTTGTGTAACAACAAACAAGTACCTTCCTGAGCACGGAGGCTCTAACATGCGACCCATCTAAACATGTATTCTGTGAATTTAAACTACCGTGATCTTAGTCCCTCTGAATTCTGTGTACCACTGATTGTTTTTAAGAACAGAATATGTGGTTTTCTGAGCATGAAAGGCCTGAGCAGACAGCTGGCTATGTACCTTCAGACCATAGACCCGTCCCCATGGTCGTGAACCCATGTGATCCTACACCATTCTGAATATGGATGTGCCCTTCTAATGCAACCATTCTGAGAAAACCGACACTCAACATGGACCCATGAGTGTGGAATATCCTGAACATAAAGGTCCAGGGAATATACACTCTTGATCATGGAATCCTTGGGCGTAATCAATGATAAACAGCAACTCAAGAAGTGTGGACACTTCTGATCAGGGGCTGCACTAAGAATCGACTTGTCTAATTGGAGATACTTTCCATATGTACCTACTTGCTTATGCCACGAATGTGTACCAGCCTGCGCATGAACCCTACCGACTGGGACATACTACTATTTCAATCTCACTTGAATATCGCGCCACTTGAGAATATACCCTCTTCTTCATGCTTAGTGCCTGAACGTGTAAAATTATGTGCATGGACACGTTTGAATAATGACCCACACTAAGAGTGAAACACTCCTGACAATAAACACCCTATCCATGGCCTCTATTGTGTGGATAACTTGAGGATTAAATCATGAACATGAATCTCCTCAACATGGAATCATTGACCACAATGACATCTAAGCATGAATCTTCGAAGAAGAGTGGACATTTCTGTTCATGGAATTCTGTAAGTATGAATTTCCCTGATTGTTGTTTACCTAGAGAGTGTTCTGTTGTGATTTTATGGAACCCCTTTCCTTGTACCTTCCTGAACATGAATCCTCTAATTGTCTCTTCCCTTAATCATGGCTTGCTTTGATTGTAACCTCCCCTTAACACAGCCCCACTTGAGCATGTATCCTCTTGATTGTGTTTGATATAATAACTCATACTTTCTTGAGTGCTGATTCTGCTGAGCATGTAGCCTTTTGAATGTGAACGACTCTGAGAATGACACGCTTCAGAAAATGTGTCCACAAGGACATGGAATTTTTTCCTGTGGGACATCCTGAGCTTAAAGAATCTGAGAAAGGACCCTTCTGAACATGGAATCACGCACTGAAGTCATTTCTAAGCATATCCATAGAATTGTTGACGTAAATACATGGAATTCTGTCATTTCCTTGATCTTAGTTCATCCTGGGGCTGTACCATTGTGAATTTGTGTAACAACATACGAGTACCTTCCTGAGCATGGACGCTCTTAATTGTCCATCCCCCTAATCATGTATTCTGTGAATCTAAACTACCGTGATCTTAGCCCCTCTTGATCATGTATAACACTGATCATGTATGACAACTGAAAATGTTCTTCTCGGCCCCTGAGCAGCAACCTGGCTGACTCTGTTACTTCAGACCGTAGACCCTACCTCATGAGCATGAAGTCATGGGATCCTACACCTTTCTGAATATGAATATCCTCTGATAATGGAGCCATTTTGAGAAACACCAACAATCTGCATGGTCCAATGAGTGTGGAATATCCTGAACATAAACGTTCAAGGAATATACACTCTTGATCATGGAATCCTTGTGTGTAGCCAGCGATACACAGAAACTCAATAAGCATGGACTCTTCTGGTGATGGACTGCCCTAAGAATCTACTTCCGAAATTAGAGCCAATTTCCAAGTATCTACTTGGTAGTTTATCGTCTGTATGTGTACCAGCCTGAGCATCAAAACCCTCCGTATGGAGCCTACTGACCGTGACATACTTCGATTTGAATCTCCCTTGAATATCGCGTCACTTGAGCATATAGTCTTTTCTTGATATTTAATACCTAAACATGTAAATTCTGTGCATGAAATCGTTTCATTAAGGACACACACTGCGAATAAAACGCTTAGGAGAACAAACAGCTTACCCATGGCCACTCTAGTGTGCATAACTTGAGGATGAACACCGGGGACATGGATCCCCTGAACGTGGAATGAATGACCACAATTACATGTATGCATGAATGTAAGAAGAGTGGACATTTTTCATTTGGAATTCTGTAAGTCTTAATTTCCTTGATCCTAGTTTAACTTGGAAATGTTATTTTGTGGTTTTGTGTAATCCCTTTTCCTGTACCTTCGTTTGCATGAAAAGCCTAATTGTATATTCCCCTGATCCTGACCTTCTTTGATTGTAGCCTCCCCTTAATGTAGCCCACTTGAGCATGTATCTTGTAGATTATGTGTAATTTAATAACTCATACTTTCCTGAGCATGCATTCTGTTGACGATGGAGCCTTTTGAATTTGAACGACTCTGAGAATGACACGCTTCAGAAAATGTATCCCCAAGACCACGGGGTATCTTCCTGTGTGACATCTTGAGCTTCATCACTCTGAGAATGGACCCTTCGAAATATGGAATCAGTGAGCCCCGTCATTTCTAAGCATATCCCTAGGAATCCTTGACCTGTACATCCATGGAATGCTGCAATAATTTCCTTGATCCTCGTTCACCCTGAGAATATACCTGTGTGATTTTGAGTAACAACATACAAGTACCTTCCTGAGTATGGAGGCTTTGAAGGTGGACGCCTCTATTCATGTATTCTGTGAATTTAAGCTACCGTGATCTTAAGCCCCTCTTGATCATGTATACCACCGACTGTGTATAAGACCAGAATATATAGTTTTCTAAGCATGGAAGGCCTGATCAGAGAGCTGGCTATGTACCTTCAGACCATAGACCCTTCCTCACGGGCATGAACCCATGTGATTTTACAACATTTTGAGTACGCATGTCCTCTTATAATGGAAGCATTTTGAGAAATACCGACACTCAGCATCGACCCCTGAGTGTTGAATATCCTGAACAGAAAGGTCCGGGGATTATATACTCTTGATCATGGAACCCTTGGACGTGATCAGTGATAAACAGCAACTCAAGAAGTGTGGACACTTCTGATCATGGGCAGCACCGAGAGTCAACTTCCTTCCTTAGAGCCACTTTGCAGTATGTGCCTACTTGTTTATGCCCTGAATGTGTACCAGCCTGAGCATCAAAACCCTCAGCATGAAGCCTACTGACCGTGACATACTGCTTTTTTAATCTCACTTGAATGTCACTCCACTTGACAATACACCCACTTCTTGATGTTTAATGCCTGAACATGTAAAATTATGTGCATGGAAACATTTGAATAATGACCCACACTAAGAATAAAACACTCGTGAGAATAAATACCCTGTCTTTGGCCCCTCTTGGGTGGATAGCTTGAGGATCCACACTGTGAACATGGATTGCCTGAACGTGGAATCAATTTCCGCAAGCACATCTAACCATGAATCTAAGAAGAGTGGAGACTGCCGCTCATAGAATACCGTGAGTACTAAATTCCTTGATTGTTTTTTGCCCAGAGAATGTTCTGTTGTGATTTTGTCTGAACCCTGTACATGTAAGTACTCGAACATGGAATCACTAATTGTAGCCAATTGTTCTCCTGCCTTGCTTTGATGTTAATCTCCCTTCTAGTTAGTTCCCTTTGAGCATGTACCGTCTTGATTATATGTTCAATCTGAACATGTACATTGCTGAGCATGGATTCTGCTGTGCATGGAACCATTCGCATATGGACCCCTCTAAGGGTAATGCACTTTGGATAATGAAACGCCCTAACCATGCTCATGTGGAACATCCCGAGCTTCAACAACCTGAGCATGGACCCTCCTGAACATGGAATCAATGAGCACGGAAACATCTAAGCATGTACCAAGATCCAGAAGTGTCCACACTTCTTGAGTTGCTGTTCATGGGATTCTGTAAGTATTCATTTCTTTGGCCCTTGTTTCCTCTGAGGATGTTGTTTTCTGACTTTTGTGTAACCGTGTACATGTACCTTCTTGAGCATGAAACCCCTAATTGTAGACTCTCCTGATCACGGCTTGCTTTGATATTCATCTCCCCTTAACATAGCCCCACTTGAGTATGTATCCTCTACATTATGTGTAATATAATAACCCATGCTTTCCTGAGCGTGGAGTCTACTGACCTCGGAGCCTTTTTAATTGGAATGGCTCCGAGAATGACACACTTCAGAAAATTTATCCCCTAGGCCATGGAATGTCTTCCAGTGGGACATCTTGAGCTTAAACAATCTGAGAATGGCCCCTTCTGTACATGGAATCAATGTCATTTCTAAGCACACACCTAGGAATCCTTGATGTGTACATCATGGAATGCTGCAATCATTTCCTTGATCCTAGTTCATCCTGAGAATATACCTGTGTGATTTTGTGTAACAACAAACAAGTACCTTCCTGAGCACGGAGGCTCTAACATGCGACCCATCTAAACATGTATTCTGTGAATTTAAACTACCGTGATCTTAGTCCCTCTGAATTCTGTGTACCACTGATTGTTTTTAAGAACAGAATATGTGGTTTTCTGAGCATGAAAGGCCTGAGCAGAGAGCTGGCTATGTACCTTCAGACCATAGACCCGTCCCCATGGTCGTGAACCCATGTGATCCTACACCATTCTGAATATGGATGTGCCCTTCTAATGCAACCATTCTGAGAAAACCGACACTCAACATGGACCCATGAGTGTGGAATATCCTGAACATAAAGGTCCAGGGAATATACACTCTTGATCATGGAATCCTTGGGCGTAATCAATGATAAACAGCAACTCAAGAAGTGTGGACACTTCTGATCAGGGGCTGCACTAAGAATCGACTTGTCTAATTGGAGATACTTTCCATATGCACCTACTTGCTTATGCCACGAATGTGTACCAGCCTGCGCATGAACCCTACCGACTGGGACATACTACTATTTCAATCTCACTTGAATATCGCGCCACTTGAGAATATACCCTCTTCTTCATGCTTAGTGCCTGAACGTGTAAAATTATGCGCATGGACACGTTTGAATAATGACCCACACTAAGAGTGAAACACTCCTGACAATAAACACCCTATCCATGGCCTCTATTGTGTGGATAACTTGAGGATTAAATCATGAACATGAATCTCCTCAACATGGAATCATTGACCACAATGACATCTAAGCATGAATCTTCGAAGAAGAGTGGACATTTCTGTTCATGGAATTCTGTAAGTATGAATTTCCCTGATTGTTGTTTACCTAGAGAGTGTTCTGTTGTGATTTTATGGAACCCCTTTCCTTGTACCTTCCTGAACATGAATCCTCTAATTGTCTCTTCCCTTAATCATGGCTTGCTTTGATTGTAACCTCCCCTTAACACAGCCCCACTTGAGCATGTATCCTCTTGATTGTGTTTGATATAATAACTCATACTTTCTTGAGTGCTGATTCTGCTGAGCATGTAGCCTTTTGAATGTGAACGACTCTGAGAATGACACGCTTCAGAAAATGTGTCCACAAGGACATGGAATTTTTTCCTGTGGGACATCCTGAGCTTAAAGAATCTGAGAAAGGACCCTTCTGAACATGGAATCACGCACTGAAGTCATTTCTAAGCATATCCATAGAATTGTTGACGTAAATACATGGAATTCTGTCATTTCCTTGATCTTAGTTCATCCTGGGGCTGTACCATTGTGAATTTGTGTAACAACATCCGAGTACCTTCCTGAGCATGGACGCTCTTAATTGTCCATCCCCCTAATCATGTATTCTGTGAATCTAAACTACCGTGATCTTAGCCCCTCTTGATCATGTATAACACTGATCATGTATGACAACTGAAAATGTTCTTCTCGGCCCCTGAGCAGCAACCTGGCTGACTCTGTTACTTCAGACCGTAGACCCTACCTCATGAGCATGAAGTCATGGGATCCTACACCTTTCTGAATATGAATATCCTCTGATAATGGAGCCATTTTGAGAAACACCAACACTCTGCATGGTCCAATGAGTGTGGAATATCCTGAACATAAACGTTCAAGGAATATACACTCTTGATCATGGAATCCTTGTGTGTAGCCAGCGATACACAGAAACTCAATAAGCATGGACTCTTCTGGTGATGGACTGCCCTAAGAATCTACTTCCGAAATTAGAGCCAATTTCCAAGTATCTACTTGGTAGTTTATCGCCTGTATGTGTACCAGCCTGAGCATCAAAACCCTCCGTATGGAGCCTACTGACCGTGACATACTTCGATTTGAATCTCCCTTGAATATCGCGTCACTTGAGCATATAGCCTTTTCTTGATATTTAATACCTAAACATGTAAATTCTGTGCATGAAATCGTTTCATTAAGGACACACACTGCGAATAAAACGCTTAGGAGAACAAACAGCTTACCCATGGCCACTCTAGTGTGCATAACTTGAGGATGAACACCGGGGACATGGATCCCCTGAACGTGGAATGAATGACCACAATTACATGTATGCATGAATGTAAGAAGAGTGGACATTTTTCATTTGGAATTCTGTAAGTCTTAATTTCCTTGATCCTAGTTTAACTTGGAAATGTTATTTTGTGGTTTTGTGTAATCCCTTTTCCTGTACCTTCGTTTGCATGAAAAGCCTAATTGTATATTCCCCTGATCCTGACCTTCTTTGATTGTAGCCTCCCCTTAATGTAGCCCACTTGAGCATGTATCTTGTAGATTATGTGTAATTTAATAACTCATACTTTCCTGAGCATGCATTCTGTTGACGATGGAGCCTTTTGAATTTGAACGACTCTGAGAATGACACGCTTCAGAAAATGTATCCCCAAGACCACGGGGTATCTTCCTGTGTGACATCTTGAGCTTCATCACTCTGAGAATGGACCCTTCGAAATATGGAATCAGTGAGCCCCGTCATTTCTAAGCATATCCCTAGGAATCCTTGACCTGTACATCCATGGAATGCTGCAATAATTTCCTTGATCCTCGTTCACCCTGAGAATATACCTGTGTGATTTTGAGTAACAACATACAAGTACCTTCCTGAGTATGGAGGCTTTGAAGGTCGACGCCTCTATTCATGTATTCTGTGAATTTAAGCTACCGTGATCTTAAGCCCCTCTTGATCATGTATACCACCGACTGTGTATAAGACCAGAATATATAGTTTTCTAAGCATGGAAGGCCTGATCAGAGAGCTGGCTATGTACCTTCAGACCATAGACCCTTCCTCACGGGCATGAACCCATGTGATTTTACAACATTTTGAGTACGCATGTCCTCTTATAATGGAAGCATTTTGAGAAATACCGACACTCAGCATCGACCCCTGAGTGTTGAATATCCTGAACAGAAAGGTCCGGGGATTATATACTCTTGATCATGGAACCCTTGGACGTGATCAGTGATAAACAGCAACTCAAGAAGTGTGGACACTTCTGATCATGGGCAGCACCGAGAGTCAACTTCCTTCCTTAGAGCCACTTTGCAGTATGTGCCTACTTGTTTATGCCCTGAATGTGTACCAGCCTGAGCATCAAAACCCTCAGCATGAAGCCTACTGACCGTGACATACTGCTTTTTTAATCTCACTTGAATGTCACTCCACTTGACAATACACCCACTTCTTGATGTTTAATGCCTGAACATGTAAAATTATGTGCATGGAAACATTTGAATAATGACCCACACTAAGAATAAAACACTCGTGAGAATAAATACCCTGTCTTTGGCCCCTCTTGGGTGGATAGCTTGAGGATCCACACTGTGAACATGGATTGCCTGAACGTGGAATCAATTTCCGCAAGCACATCTAACCATGAATCTAAGAAGAGTGGAGACTGCCGCTCATAGAATACCGTGAGTACTAAATTCCTTGATTGTTTTTTGCCCAGAGAATGTTCTGTTGTGATTTTGTCTGAACCCTGTACATGTAAGTACTCGAACATGGAATCACTAATTGTAGCCAATTGTTCTCCTGCCTTGCTTTGATGTTAATCTCCCTTCTAGTTAGTTCCCTTTGAGCATGTACCGTCTTGATTATATGTTCAATCTGAACATGTACATTGCTGAGCATGGATTCTGCTGTGCATGGAACCATTCGCATATGGACCCCTCTAAGGGTAATGCACTTTGGATAATGAAACGCCCTAACCATGCTCATGTGGAACATCCCGAGCTTCAACAACCTGAGCATGGACCCTCCTGAACATGGAATCAATGAGCACGGAAACATCTAAGCATGTACCAAGATCCAGAAGTGTCCACACTTCTTGAGTTGCTGTTCATGGGATTCTGTAAGTATTCATTTCTTTGGCCCTTGTTTCCTCTGAGGATGTTGTTTTCTGACTTTTGTGTAACCGTGTACATGTACCTTCTTGAGCATGAAACCCCTAATTGTAGACTCTCCTGATCACGGCTTGCTTTGATATTCATCTCCCCTTAACATAGCCCCACTTGAGTATGTATCCTCTACATTATGTGTAATATAATAACCCATGCTTTCCTGAGCGTGGAGTCTACTGACCTCGGAGCCTTTTTAATTGGAATGGCTCCGAGAATGACACACTTCAGAAAATTTATCCCCTAGGCCATGGAATGTCTTCCAGTGGGACATCTTGAGCTTAAACAATCTGAGAATGGCCCCTTCTGTACATGGAATCAATGTCATTTCTAAGCACACACCTAGGAATCCTTGATGTGTACATCATGGAATGCTGCAATCATTTCCTTGATCCTAGTTCATCCTGAGAATATACCTGTGTGATTTTGTGTAACAACAAACAAGTACCTTCCTGAGCACGGAGGCTCTAACATGCGACCCATCTAAACATGTATTCTGTGAATTTAAACTACCGTGATCTTAGTCCCTCTGAATTCTGTGTACCACTGATTGTTTTTAAGAACAGAATATGTGGTTTTCTGAGCATGAAAGGCCTGAGCAGACAGCTGGCTATGTACCTTCAGACCATAGACCCGTCCATATGGTCATGAACCCATGTGATCCTACACCATTCTGAATATGGATGTGCCCTTCTAATGCAACCATTCTGAGAAAACCGACACTCAACATGGACCCATGAGTGTGGAATATCCTGAACATAAAGGTCCAGGGAATATACACTCTTGATCATGGAATCCTTGGGCGTAATCAATGATAAACAGCAACTCAAGAAGTGTGGACACTTCTGATCAGGGGCTGCACTAAGAATCGACTTGTCTAATTGGAGATACTTTCCATATGCACCTACTTGCTTATGCCACGAATGTGTACCAGCCTGCGCATGAACCCTACCGACTGGGACATACTACTATTTCAATCTCACTTGAATATCGCGCCACTTGAGAATATACCCTCTTCTTCATGCTTAGTGCCTGAACGTGTAAAATTATGCGCATGGACACGTTTGAATAATGACCCACACTAAGAGTGAAACACTCCTGACAATAAACACCCTATCCATGGCCTCTATTGTGTGGATAACTTGAGGATTAAATCATGAACATGAATCTCCTCAACATGGAATCATTGACCACAATGACATCTAAGCATGAATCTTCGAAGAAGAGTGGACATTTCTGTTCATGGAATTCTGTAAGTATGAATTTCCCTGATTGTTGTTTACCTAGAGAGTGTTCTGTTGTGATTTTATGGAACCCCTTTCCTTGTACCTTCCTGAACATGAATCCTCTAATTGTCTCTTCCCTTAATCATGGCTTGCTTTGATTGTAACCTCCCCTTAACACAGCCCCACTTGAGCATGTATCCTCTTGATTGTGTTTGATATAATAACTCATACTTTCTTGAGTGCTGATTCTGCTGAGCATGTAGCCTTTTGAATGTGAACGACTCTGAGAATGACACGCTTCAGAAAATGTGTCCACAAGGACATGGAATTTTTTCCTGTGGGACATCCTGAGCTTAAAGAATCTGAGAAAGGACCCTTCTGAACATGGAATCACGCACTGAAGTCATTTCTAAGCATATCCATAGAATTGTTGACGTAAATACATGGAATTCTGTCATTTCCTTGATCTTAGTTCATCCTGGGGCTGTACCATTGTGAATTTGTGTAACAACATCCGAGTACCTTCCTGAGCATGGACGCTCTTAATTGTCCATCCCCCTAATCATGTATTCTGTGAATCTAAACTACCGTGATCTTAGCCCCTCTTGATCATGTATAACACTGATCATGTATGACAACTGAAAATGTTCTTCTCGGCCCCTGAGCAGCAACCTGGCTGACTCTGTTACTTCAGACCGTAGACCCTACCTCATGAGCATGAAGTCATGGGATCCTACACCTTTCTGAATATGAATATCCTCTGATAATGGAGCCATTTTGAGAAACACCAACACTCTGCATGGTCCAATGAGTGTGGAATATCCTGAACATAAACGTTCAAGGAATATACACTCTTGATCATGGAATCCTTGTGTGTAGCCAGCGATACACAGAAACTCAATAAGCATGGACTCTTCTGGTGATGGACTGCCCTAAGAATCTACTTCCGAAATTAGAGCCAATTTCCAAGTATCTACTTGGTAGTTTATCGCCTGTATGTGTACCAGCCTGAGCATCAAAACCCTCCGTATGGAGCCTACTGACCGTGACATACTTCGATTTGAATCTCCCTTGAATATCGCGTCACTTGAGCATATAGCCTTTTCTTGATATTTAATACCTAAACATGTAAATTCTGTGCATGAAATCGTTTCATTAAGGACACACACTGCGAATAAAACGCTTAGGAGAACAAACAGCTTACCCATGGCCACTCTAGTGTGCATAACTTGAGGATGAACACCGGGGACATGGATCCCCTGAACGTGGAATGAATGACCACAATTACATGTATGCATGAATGTAAGAAGAGTGGACATTTTTCATTTGGAATTCTGTAAGTCTTAATTTCCTTGATCCTAGTTTAACTTGGAAATGTTATTTTGTGGTTTTGTGTAATCCCTTTTCCTGTACCTTCGTTTGCATGAAAAGCCTAATTGTATATTCCCCTGATCCTGACCTTCTTTGATTGTAGCCTCCCCTTAATGTAGCCCACTTGAGCATGTATCTTGTAGATTATGTGTAATTTAATAACTCATACTTTCCTGAGCATGCATTCTGTTGACGATGGAGCCTTTTGAATTTGAACGACTCTGAGAATGACACGCTTCAGAAAATGTATCCCCAAGACCACGGGGTATCTTCCTGTGTGACATCTTGAGCTTCATCACTCTGAGAATGGACCCTTCGAAATATGGAATCAGTGAGCCCCGTCATTTCTAAGCATATCCCTAGGAATCCTTGACCTGTACATCCATGGAATGCTGCAATAATTTCCTTGATCCTCGTTCACCCTGAGAATATACCTGTGTGATTTTGAGTAACAACATACAAGTACCTTCCTGAGTATGGAGGCTTTGAAGGTCGACGCCTCTATTCATGTATTCTGTGAATTTAAGCTACCGTGATCTTAAGCCCCTCTTGATCATGTATACCACCGACTGTGTATAAGACCAGAATATATAGTTTTCTAAGCATGGAAGGCCTGATCAGAGAGCTGGCTATGTACCTTCAGACCATAGACCCTTCCTCACGGGCATGAACCCATGTGATTTTACAACATTTTGAGTACGCATGTCCTCTTATAATGGAAGCATTTTGAGAAATACCGACACTCAGCATCGACCCCTGAGTGTTGAATATCCTGAACAGAAAGGTCCGGGGATTATATACTCTTGATCATGGAACCCTTGGACGTGATCAGTGATAAACAGCAACTCAAGAAGTGTGGACACTTCTGATCATGGGCAGCACCGAGAGTCAACTTCCTTCCTTAGAGCCACTTTGCAGTATGTGCCTACTTGTTTATGCCCTGAATGTGTACCAGCCTGAGCATCAAAACCCTCAGCATGAAGCCTACTGACCGTGACATACTGCTTTTTTAATCTCACTTGAATGTCACTCCACTTGACAATACACCCACTTCTTGATGTTTAATGCCTGAACATGTAAAATTATGTGCATGGAAACATTTGAATAATGACCCACACTAAGAATAAAACACTCGTGAGAATAAATACCCTGTCTTTGGCCCCTCTTGGGTGGATAGCTTGAGGATCCACACTGTGAACATGGATTGCCTGAACGTGGAATCAATTTCCGCAAGCACATCTAACCATGAATCTAAGAAGAGTGGAGGCTGCCGCTCATAGAATACCGTGAGTACTAAATTCCTTGATTGTTTTTTGCCCAGAGAATGTTCTGTTGTGATTTTGTCTGAACCCTGTACATGTAAGTACTCGAACATGGAATCACTAATTGTAGCCAATTGTTCTCCTGCCTTGCTTTGATGTTAATCTCCCTTCTAGTTAGTTCCCTTTGAGCATGTACCGTCTTGATTATATGTTCAATCTGAACATGTACATTGCTGAGCATGGATTCTGCTGTGCATGGAACCATTCGCATATGGACCCCTCTAAGGGTAATGCACTTTGGATAATGAAACGCCCTAACCATGCTCATGTGGAACATCCCGAGCTTCAACAACCTGAGCATGGACCCTCCTGAACATGGAATCAATGAGCACGGAAACATCTAAGCATGTACCAAGATCCAGAAGTGTCCACACTTCTTGAGTTGCTGTTCATGGGATTCTGTAAGTATTCATTTCTTTGGCCCTTGTTTCCTCTGAGGATGTTGTTTTCTGACTTTTGTGTAACCGTGTACATGTACCTTCTTGAGCATGAAACCCCTAATTGTAGACTCTCCTGATCACGGCTTGCTTTGATATTCATCTCCCCTTAACATAGCCCCACTTGAGTATGTATCCTCTACATTATGTGTAATATAATAACCCATGCTTTCCTGAGCGTGGAGTCTACTGACCTCGGAGCCTTTTTAATTGGAATGGCTCCGAGAATGACACACTTCAGAAAATTTATCCCCTAGGCCATGGAATGTCTTCCAGTGGGACATCTTGAGCTTAAACAATCTGAGAATGGCCCCTTCTGTACATGGAATCAATGTCATTTCTAAGCACACACCTAGGAATCCTTGATGTGTACATCATGGAATGCTGCAATCATTTCCTTGATCCTAGTTCATCCTGAGAATATACCTGTGTGATTTTGTGTAACAACAAACAAGTACCTTCCTGAGCACGGAGGCTCTAACATGCGACCCATCTAAACATGTATTCTGTGAATTTAAACTACCGTGATCTTAGTCCCTCTGAATTCTGTGTACCACTGATTGTTTTTAAGAACAGAATATGTGGTTTTCTGAGCATGAAAGGCCTGAGCAGAGAGCTGGCTATGTACCTTCAGACCATAGACCCGTCCCCATGGTCGTGAACCCATGTGATCCTACACCATTCTGAATATGGATGTGCCCTTCTAATGCAACCATTCTGAGAAAACCGACACTCAACATGGACCCATGAGTGTGGAATATCCTGAACATAAAGGTCCAGGGAATATACACTCTTGATCATGGAATCCTTGGGCGTAATCAATGATAAACAGCAACTCAAGAAGTGTGGACACTTCTGATCAGGGGCTGCACTAAGAATCGACTTGTCTAATTGGAGATACTTTCCATATGCACCTACTTGCTTATGCCACGAATGTGTACCAGCCTGCGCATGAACCCTACCGACTGGGACATACTACTATTTCAATCTCACTTGAATATCGCGCCACTTGAGAATATACCCTCTTCTTCATGCTTAGTGCCTGAACGTGTAAAATTATGCGCATGGACACGTTTGAATAATGACCCACACTAAGAGTGAAACACTCCTGACAATAAACACCCTATCCATGGCCTCTATTGTGTGGATAACTTGAGGATTAAATCATGAACATGAATCTCCTCAACATGGAATCATTGACCACAATGACATCTAAGCATGAATCTTCGAAGAAGAGTGGACATTTCTGTTCATGGAATTCTGTAAGTATGAATTTCCCTGATTGTTGTTTACCTAGAGAGTGTTCTGTTGTGATTTTATGGAACCCCTTTCCTTGTACCTTCCTGAACATGAATCCTCTAATTGTCTCTTCCCTTAATCATGGCTTGCTTTGATTGTAACCTCCCCTTAACACAGCCCCACTTGAGCATGTATCCTCTTGATTGTGTTTGATATAATAACTCATACTTTCTTGAGTGCTGATTCTGCTGAGCATGTAGCCTTTTGAATGTGAACGACTCTGAGAATGACACGCTTCAGAAAATGTGTCCACAAGGACATGGAATTTTTTCCTGTGGGACATCCTGAGCTTAAAGAATCTGAGAAAGGACCCTTCTGAACATGGAATCACGCACTGAAGTCATTTCTAAGCATATCCATAGAATTGTTGACGTAAATACATGGAATTCTGTCATTTCCTTGATCTTAGTTCATCCTGGGGCTGTACCATTGTGAATTTGTGTAACAACATCCGAGTACCTTCCTGAGCATGGACGCTCTTAATTGTCCATCCCCCTAATCATGTATTCTGTGAATCTAAACTACCGTGATCTTAGCCCCTCTTGATCATGTATAACACTGATCATGTATGACAACTGAAAATGTTCTTCTCGGCCCCTGAGCAGCAACCTGGCTGACTCTGTTACTTCAGACCGTAGACCCTACCTCATGAGCATGAAGTCATGGGATCCTACACCTTTCTGAATATGAATATCCTCTGATAATGGAGCCATTTTGAGAAACACCAACACTCTGCATGGTCCAATGAGTGTGGAATATCCTGAACATAAACGTTCAAGGAATATACACTCTTGATCATGGAATCCTTGTGTGTAGCCAGCGATACACAGAAACTCAATAAGCATGGACTCTTCTGGTGATGGACTGCCCTAAGAATCTACTTCCGAAATTAGAGCCAATTTCCAAGTATCTACTTGGTAGTTTATCGCCTGTATGTGTACCAGCCTGAGCATCAAAACCCTCCGTATGGAGCCTACTGACCGTGACATACTTCGATTTGAATCTCCCTTGAATATCGCGTCACTTGAGCATATAGCCTTTTCTTGATATTTAATACCTAAACATGTAAATTCTGTGCATGAAATCATTTCATTAAGGACACACACTGCGAATAAAACGCTTAGGAGAACAAACAGCTTACCCATGGCCACTCTAGTGTGCATAACTTGAGGATGAACACCGGGGACATGGATCCCCTGAACGTGGAATGAATGACCACAATTACATGTATGCATGAATGTAAGAAGAGTGGACATTTTTCATTTGGAATTCTGTAAGTCTTAATTTCCTTGATCCTAGTTTAACTTGGAAATGTTATTTTGTGGTTTTGTGTAATCCCTTTTCCTGTACCTTCGTTTGCATGAAAAGCCTAATTGTATATTCCCCTGATCCTGACCTTCTTTGATTGTAGCCTCCCCTTAATGTAGCCCACTTGAGCATGTATCTTGTAGATTATGTGTAATTTAATAACTCATACTTTCCTGAGCATGCATTCTGTTGACGATGGAGCCTTTTGAATTTGAACGACTCTGAGAATGACACGCTTCAGAAAATGTATCCCCAAGACCACGGGGTATCTTCCTGTGTGACATCTTGAGCTTCATCACTCTGAGAATGGACCCTTCGAAATATGGAATCAGTGAGCCCCGTCATTTCTAAGCATATCCCTAGGAATCCTTGACCTGTACATCCATGGAATGCTGCAATAATTTCCTTGATCCTCGTTCACCCTGAGAATATACCTGTGTGATTTTGAGTAACAACATACAAGTACCTTCCTGAGTATGGAGGCTTTGAAGGTCGACGCCTCTATTCATGTATTCTGTGAATTTAAGCTACCGTGATCTTAAGCCCCTCTTGATCATGTATACCACCGACTGTGTATAAGACCAGAATATATAGTTTTCTAAGCATGGAAGGCCTGATCAGAGAGCTGGCTATGTACCTTCAGACCATAGACCCTTCCTCACGGGCATGAACCCATGTGATTTTACAACATTTTGAGTACGCATGTCCTCTTATAATGGAAGCATTTTGAGAAATACCGACACTCAGCATCGACCCCTGAGTGTTGAATATCCTGAACAGAAAGGTCCGGGGATTATATACTCTTGATCATGGAACCCTTGGACGTGATCAGTGATAAACAGCAACTCAAGAAGTGTGGACACTTCTGATCATGGGCAGCACCGAGAGTCAACTTCCTTCCTTAGAGCCACTTTGCAGTATGTGCCTACTTGTTTATGCCCTGAATGTGTACCAGCCTGAGCATCAAAACCCTCAGCATGAAGCCTACTGACCGTGACATACTGCTTTTTTAATCTCACTTGAATGTCACTCCACTTGACAATACACCCACTTCTTGATGTTTAATGCCTGAACATGTAAAATTATGTGCATGGAAACATTTGAATAATGACCCACACTAAGAATAAAACACTCGTGAGAATAAATACCCTGTCTTTGGCCCCTCTTGGGTGGATAGCTTGAGGATCCACACTGTGAACATGGATTGCCTGAACGTGGAATCAATTTCCGCAAGCACATCTAACCATGAATCTAAGAAGAGTGGAGACTGCCGCTCATAGAATACCGTGAGTACTAAATTCCTTGATTGTTTTTTGCCCAGAGAATGTTCTGTTGTGATTTTGTCTGAACCCTGTACATGTAAGTACTCGAACATGGAATCACTAATTGTAGCCAATTGTTCTCCTGCCTTGCTTTGATGTTAATCTCCCTTCTAGTTAGTTCCCTTTGAGCATGTACCGTCTTGATTATATGTTCAATCTGAACATGTACATTGCTGAGCATGGATTCTGCTGTGCATGGAACCATTCGCATATGGACCCCTCTAAGGGTAATGCACTTTGGATAATGAAACGCCCTAACCATGCTCATGTGGAACATCCCGAGCTTCAACAACCTGAGCATGGACCCTCCTGAACATGGAATCAATGAGCACGGAAACATCTAAGCATGTACCAAGATCCAGAAGTGTCCACACTTCTTGAGTTGCTGTTCATGGGATTCTGTAAGTATTCATTTCTTTGGCCCTTGTTTCCTCTGAGGATGTTGTTTTCTGACTTTTGTGTAACCGTGTACATGTACCTTCTTGAGCATGAAACCCCTAATTGTAGACTCTCCTGATCACGGCTTGCTTTGATATTCATCTCCCCTTAACATAGCCCCACTTGAGTATGTATCCTCTACATTATGTGTAATATAATAACCCATGCTTTCCTGAGCGTGGAGTCTACTGACCTCGGAGCCTTTTTAATTGGAATGGCTCCGAGAATGACACACTTCAGAAAATTTATCCCCTAGGCCATGGAATGTCTTCCAGTGGGACATCTTGAGCTTAAACAATCTGAGAATGGCCCCTTCTGTACATGGAATCAATGTCATTTCTAAGCACACACCTAGGAATCCTTGATGTGTACATCATGGAATGCTGCAATCATTTCCTTGATCCTAGTTCATCCTGAGAATATACCTGTGTGATTTTGTGTAACAACAAACAAGTACCTTCCTGAGCACGGAGGCTCTAACATGCGACCCATCTAAACATGTATTCTGTGAATTTAGACTACCGTGATCTTAGTCCCTCTGAATTCTGTGTACCACTGATTGTTTTTAAGAACAGAATATGTGGTTTTCTGAGCATGAAAGGCCTGAGCAGAGAGCTGGCTATGTACCTTCAGACCATAGACCCGTCCCCATGGTCGTGAACCCATGTGATCCTACACCATTCTGAATATGGATGTGCCCTTCTAATGCAACCATTCTGAGAAAACCGACACTCAACATGGACCCATGAGTGTGGAATATCCTGAACATAAAGGTCCAGGGAATATACACTCTTGATCATGGAATCCTTGGGCGTAATCAATGATAAACAGCAACTCAAGAAGTGTGGACACTTCTGATCAGGGGCTGCACTAAGAATCGACTTGTCTAATTGGAGATACTTTCCATATGCACCTACTTGCTTATGCCACGAATGTGTACCAGCCTGCGCATGAACCCTACCGACTGGGACATACTACTATTTCAATCTCACTTGAATATCGCGCCACTTGAGAATATACCCTCTTCTTCATGCTTAGTGCCTGAACGTGTAAAATTATGCGCATGGACACGTTTGAATAATGACCCACACTAAGAGTGAAACACTCCTGACAATAAACACCCTATCCATGGCCTCTATTGTGTGGATAACTTGAGGATTAAATCATGAACATGAATCTCCTCAACATGGAATCATTGACCACAATGACATCTAAGCATGAATCTTCGAAGAAGAGTGGACATTTCTGTTCATGGAATTCTGTAAGTATGAATTTCCCTGATTGTTGTTTACCTAGAGAGTGTTCTGTTGTGATTTTATGGAACCCCTTTCCTTGTACCTTCCTGAACATGAATCCTCTAATTGTCTCTTCCCTTAATCATGGCTTGCTTTGATTGTAACCTCCCCTTAACACAGCCCCACTTGAGCATGTATCCTCTTGATTGTGTTTGATATAATAACTCATACTTTCTTGAGTGCTGATTCTGCTGAGCATGTAGCCTTTTGAATGTGAACGACTCTGAGAATGACACGCTTCAGAAAATGTGTCCACAAGGACATGGAATTTTTTCCTGTGGGACATCCTGAGCTTAAAGAATCTGAGAAAGGACCCTTCTGAACATGGAATCACGCACTGAAGTCATTTCTAAGCATATCCATAGAATTGTTGACGTAAATACATGGAATTCTGTCATTTCCTTGATCTTAGTTCATCCTGGGGCTGTACCATTGTGAATTTGTGTAACAACATCCGAGTACCTTCCTGAGCATGGACGCTCTTAATTGTCCATCCCCCTAATCATGTATTCTGTGAATCTAAACTACCGTGATCTTAGCCCCTCTTGATCATGTATAACACTGATCATGTATGACAACTGAAAATGTTCTTCTCGGCCCCTGAGCAGCAACCTGGCTGACTCTGTTACTTCAGACCGTAGACCCTACCTCATGAGCATGAAGTCATGGGATCCTACACCTTTCTGAATATGAATATCCTCTGATAATGGAGCCATTTTGAGAAACACCAACACTCTGCATGGTCCAATGAGTGTGGAATATCCTGAACATAAACGTTCAAGGAATATACACTCTTGATCATGGAATCCTTGTGTGTAGCCAGCGATACACAGAAACTCAATAAGCATGGACTCTTCTGGTGATGGACTGCCCTAAGAATCTACTTCCGAAATTAGAGCCAATTTCCAAGTATCTACTTGGTAGTTTATCGCCTGTATGTGTACCAGCCTGAGCATCAAAACCCTCCGTATGGAGCCTACTGACCGTGACATACTTCGATTTGAATCTCCCTTGAATATCGCGTCACTTGAGCATATAGCCTTTTCTTGATATTTAATACCTAAACATGTAAATTCTGTGCATGAAATCGTTTCATTAAGGACACACACTGCGAATAAAACGCTTAGGAGAACAAACAGCTTACCCATGGCCACTCTAGTGTGCATAACTTGAGGATGAACACCGGGGACATGGATCCCCTGAACGTGGAATGAATGACCACAATTACATGTATGCATGAATGTAAGAAGAGTGGACATTTTTCATTTGGAATTCTGTAAGTCTTAATTTCCTTGATCCTAGTTTAACTTGGAAATGTTATTTTGTGGTTTTGTGTAATCCCTTTTCCTGTACCTTCGTTTGCATGAAAAGCCTAATTGTATATTCCCCTGATCCTGACCTTCTTTGATTGTAGCCTCCCCTTAATGTAGCCCACTTGAGCATGTATCTTGTAGATTATGTGTAATTTAATAACTCATACTTTCCTGAGCATGCATTCTGTTGACGATGGAGCCTTTTGAATTTGAACGACTCTGAGAATGACACGCTTCAGAAAATGTATCCCCAAGACCACGGGGTATCTTCCTGTGTGACATCTTGAGCTTCATCACTCTGAGAATGGACCCTTCGAAATATGGAATCAGTGAGCCCCGTCATTTCTAAGCATATCCCTAGGAATCCTTGACCTGTACATCCATGGAATGCTGCAATAATTTCCTTGATCCTCGTTCACCCTGAGAATATACCTGTGTGATTTTGAGTAACAACATACAAGTACCTTCCTGAGTATGGAGGCTTTGAAGGTCGACGCCTCTATTCATGTATTCTGTGAATTTAAGCTACCGTGATCTTAAGCCCCTCTTGATCATGTATACCACCGACTGTGTATAAGACCAGAATATATAGTTTTCTAAGCATGGAAGGCCTGATCAGAGAGCTGGCTATGTACCTTCAGACCATAGACCCTTCCTCACGGGCATGAACCCATGTGATTTTACAACATTTTGAGTACGCATGTCCTCTTATAATGGAAGCATTTTGAGAAATACCGACACTCAGCATCGACCCCTGAGTGTTGAATATCCTGAACAGAAAGGTCCGGGGATTATATACTCTTGATCATGGAACCCTTGGACGTGATCAGTGATAAACAGCAACTCAAGAAGTGTGGACACTTCTGATCATGGGCAGCACCGAGAGTCAACTTCCTTCCTTAGAGCCACTTTGCAGTATGTGCCTACTTGTTTATGCCCTGAATGTGTACCAGCCTGAGCATCAAAACCCTCAGCATGAAGCCTACTGACCGTGACATACTGCTTTTTTAATCTCACTTGAATGTCACTCCACTTGACAATACACCCACTTCTTGATGTTTAATGCCTGAACATGTAAAATTATGTGCATGGAAACATTTGAATAATGACCCACACTAAGAATAAAACACTCGTGAGAATAAATACCCTGTCTTTGGCCCCTCTTGGGTGGATAGCTTGAGGATCCACACTGTGAACATGGATTGCCTGAACGTGGAATCAATTTCCGCAAGCACATCTAACCATGAATCTAAGAAGAGTGGAGACTGCCGCTCATAGAATACCGTGAGTACTAAATTCCTTGATTGTTTTTTGCCCAGAGAATGTTCTGTTGTGATTTTGTCTGAACCCTGTACATGTAAGTACTCGAACATGGAATCACTAATTGTAGCCAATTGTTCTCCTGCCTTGCTTTGATGTTAATCTCCCTTCTAGTTAGTTCCCTTTGAGCATGTACCGTCTTGATTATATGTTCAATCTGAACATGTACATTGCTGAGCATGGATTCTGCTGTGCATGGAACCATTCGCATATGGACCCCTCTAAGGGTAATGCACTTTGGATAATGAAACGCCCTAACCATGCTCATGTGGAACATCCCGAGCTTCAACAACCTGAGCATGGACCCTCCTGAACATGGAATCAATGAGCACGGAAACATCTAAGCATGTACCAAGATCCAGAAGTGTCCACACTTCTTGAGTTGCTGTTCATGGGATTCTGTAAGTATTCATTTCTTTGGCCCTTGTTTCCTCTGAGGATGTTGTTTTCTGACTTTTGTGTAACCGTGTACATGTACCTTCTTGAGCATGAAACCCCTAATTGTAGACTCTCCTGATCACGGCTTGCTTTGATATTCATCTCCCCTTAACATAGCCCCACTTGAGTATGTATCCTCTACATTATGTGTAATATAATAACCCATGCTTTCCTGAGCGTGGAGTCTACTGACCTCGGAGCCTTTTTAATTGGAATGGCTCCGAGAATGACACACTTCAGAAAATTTATCCCCTAGGCCATGGAATGTCTTCCAGTGGGACATCTTGAGCTTAAACAATCTGAGAATGGCCCCTTCTGTACATGGAATCAATGTCATTTCTAAGCACACACCTAGGAATCCTTGATGTGTACATCATGGAATGCTGCAATCATTTCCTTGATCCTAGTTCATCCTGAGAATATACCTGTGTGATTTTGTGTAACAACAAACAAGTACCTTCCTGAGCACGGAGGCTCTAACATGCGACCCATCTAAACATGTATTCTGTGAATTTAAACTACCGTGATCTTAGTCCCTCTGAATTCTGTGTACCACTGATTGTTTTTAAGAACAGAATATGTGGTTTTCTGAGCATGAAAGGCCTGAGCAGAGAGCTGGCTATGTACCTTCAGACCATAGACCCGTCCCCATGGTCGTGAACCCATGTGATCCTACACCATTCTGAATATGGATGTGCCCTTCTAATGCAACCATTCTGAGAAAACCGACACTCAACATGGACCCATGAGTGTGGAATATCCTGAACATAAAGGTCCAGGGAATATACACTCTTGATCATGGAATCCTTGGGCGTAATCAATGATAAACAGCAACTCAAGAAGTGTGGACACTTCTGATCAGGGGCTGCACTAAGAATCGACTTGTCTAATTGGAGATACTTTCCATATGCACCTACTTGCTTATGCCACGAATGTGTACCAGCCTGCGCATGAACCCTACCGACTGGGACATACTACTATTTCAATCTCACTTGAATATCGCGCCACTTGAGAATATACCCTCTTCTTCATGCTTAGTGCCTGAACGTGTAAAATTATGCGCATGGACACGTTTGAATAATGACCCACACTAAGAGTGAAACACTCCTGACAATAAACACCCTATCCATGGCCTCTATTGTGTGGATAACTTGAGGATTAAATCATGAACATGAATCTCCTCAACATGGAATCATTGACCACAATGACATCTAAGCATGAATCTTCGAAGAAGAGTGGACATTTCTGTTCATGGAATTCTGTAAGTATGAATTTCCCTGATTGTTGTTTACCTAGAGAGTGTTCTGTTGTGATTTTATGGAACCCCTTTCCTTGTACCTTCCTGAACATGAATCCTCTAATTGTCTCTTCCCTTAATCATGGCTTGCTTTGATTGTAACCTCCCCTTAACACAGCCCCACTTGAGCATGTATCCTCTTGATTGTGTTTGATATAATAACTCATACTTTCTTGAGTGCTGATTCTGCTGAGCATGTAGCCTTTTGAATGTGAACGACTCTGAGAATGACACGCTTCAGAAAATGTGTCCACAAGGACATGGAATTTTTTCCTGTGGGACATCCTGAGCTTAAAGAATCTGAGAAAGGACCCTTCTGAACATGGAATCACGCACTGAAGTCATTTCTAAGCATATCCATAGAATTGTTGACGTAAATACATGGAATTCTGTCATTTCCTTGATCTTAGTTCATCCTGGGGCTGTACCATTGTGAATTTGTGTAACAACATCCGAGTACCTTCCTGAGCATGGACGCTCTTAATTGTCCATCCCCCTAATCATGTATTCTGTGAATCTAAACTACCGTGATCTTAGCCCCTCTTGATCATGTATAACACTGATCATGTATGACAACTGAAAATGTTCTTCTCGGCCCCTGAGCAGCAACCTGGCTGACTCTGTTACTTCAGACCGTAGACCCTACCTCATGAGCATGAAGTCATGGGATCCTACACCTTTCTGAATATGAATATCCTCTGATAATGGAGCCATTTTGAGAAACACCAACACTCTGCATGGTCCAATGAGTGTGGAATATCCTGAACATAAACGTTCAAGGAATATACACTCTTGATCATGGAATCCTTGTGTGTAGCCAGCGATACACAGAAACTCAATAAGCATGGACTCTTCTGGTGATGGACTGCCCTAAGAATCTACTTCCGAAATTAGAGCCAATTTCCAAGTATCTACTTGGTAGTTTATCGCCTGTATGTGTACCAGCCTGAGCATCAAAACCCTCCGTATGGAGCCTACTGACCGTGACATACTTCGATTTGAATCTCCCTTGAATATCGCGTCACTTGAGCATATAGCCTTTTCTTGATATTTAATACCTAAACATGTAAATTCTGTGCATGAAATCGTTTCATTAAGGACACACACTGCGAATAAAACGCTTAGGAGAACAAACAGCTTACCCATGGCCACTCTAGTGTGCATAACTTGAGGATGAACACCGGGGACATGGATCCCCTGAACGTGGAATGAATGACCACAATTACATGTATGCATGAATGTAAGAAGAGTGGACATTTTTCATTTGGAATTCTGTAAGTCTTAATTTCCTTGATCCTAGTTTAACTTGGAAATGTTATTTTGTGGTTTTGTGTAATCCCTTTTCCTGTACCTTCGTTTGCATGAAAAGCCTAATTGTATATTCCCCTGATCCTGACCTTCTTTGATTGTAGCCTCCCCTTAATGTAGCCCACTTGAGCATGTATCTTGTAGATTATGTGTAATTTAATAACTCATACTTTCCTGAGCATGCATTCTGTTGACGATGGAGCCTTTTGAATTTGAACGACTCTGAGAATGACACGCTTCAGAAAATGTATCCCCAAGACCACGGGGTATCTTCCTGTGTGACATCTTGAGCTTCATCACTCTGAGAATGGACCCTTCGAAATATGGAATCAGTGAGCCCCGTCATTTCTAAGCATATCCCTAGGAATCCTTGACCTGTACATCCATGGAATGCTGCAATAATTTCCTTGATCCTCGTTCACCCTGAGAATATACCTGTGTGATTTTGAGTAACAACATACAAGTACCTTCCTGAGTATGGAGGCTTTGAAGGTCGACGCCTCTATTCATGTATTCTGTGAATTTAAGCTACCGTGATCTTAAGCCCCTCTTGATCATGTATACCACCGACTGTGTATAAGACCAGAATATATAGTTTTCTAAGCATGGAAGGCCTGATCAGAGAGCTGGCTATGTACCTTCAGACCATAGACCCTTCCTCACGGGCATGAACCCATGTGATTTTACAACATTTTGAGTACGCATGTCCTCTTATAATGGAAGCATTTTGAGAAATACCGACACTCAGCATCGACCCCTGAGTGTTGAATATCCTGAACAGAAAGGTCCGGGGATTATATACTCTTGATCATGGAACCCTTGGACGTGATCAGTGATAAACAGCAACTCAAGAAGTGTGGACACTTCTGATCATGGGCAGCACCGAGAGTCAACTTCCTTCCTTAGAGCCACTTTGCAGTATGTGCCTACTTGTTTATGCCCTGAATGTGTACCAGCCTGAGCATCAAAACCCTCAGCATGAAGCCTACTGACCGTGACATACTGCTTTTTTAATCTCACTTGAATGTCACTCCACTTGACAATACACCCACTTCTTGATGTTTAATGCCTGAACATGTAAAATTATGTGCATGGAAACATTTGAATAATGACCCACACTAAGAATAAAACACTCGTGAGAATAAATACCCTGTCTTTGGCCCCTCTTGGGTGGATAGCTTGAGGATCCACACTGTGAACATGGATTGCCTGAACGTGGAATCAATTTCCGCAAGCACATCTAACCATGAATCTAAGAAGAGTGGAGACTGCCGCTCATAGAATACCGTGAGTACTAAATTCCTTGATTGTTTTTTGCCCAGAGAATGTTCTGTTGTGATTTTGTCTGAACCCTGTACATGTAAGTACTCGAACATGGAATCACTAATTGTAGCCAATTGTTCTCCTGCCTTGCTTTGATGTTAATCTCCCTTCTAGTTAGTTCCCTTTGAGCATGTACCGTCTTGATTATATGTTCAATCTGAACATGTACATTGCTGAGCATGGATTCTGCTGTGCATGGAACCATTCGCATATGGACCCCTCTAAGGGTAATGCACTTTGGATAATGAAACGCCCTAACCATGCTCATGTGGAACATCCCGAGCTTCAACAACCTGAGCATGGACCCTCCTGAACATGGAATCAATGAGCACGGAAACATCTAAGCATGTACCAAGATCCAGAAGTGTCCACACTTCTTGAGTTGCTGTTCATGGGATTCTGTAAGTATTCATTTCTTTGGCCCTTGTTTCCTCTGAGGATGTTGTTTTCTGACTTTTGTGTAACCGTGTACATGTACCTTCTTGAGCATGAAACCCCTAATTGTAGACTCTCCTGATCACGGCTTGCTTTGATATTCATCTCCCCTTAACATAGCCCCACTTGAGTATGTATCCTCTACATTATGTGTAATATAATAACCCATGCTTTCCTGAGCGTGGAGTCTACTGACCTCGGAGCCTTTTTAATTGGAATGGCTCCGAGAATGACACACTTCAGAAAATTTATCCCCTAGGCCATGGAATGTCTTCCAGTGGGACATCTTGAGCTTAAACAATCTGAGAATGGCCCCTTCTGTACATGGAATCAATGTCATTTCTAAGCACACACCTAGGAATCCTTGATGTGTACATCATGGAATGCTGCAATCATTTCCTTGATCCTAGTTCATCCTGAGAATATACCTGTGTGATTTTGTGTAACAACAAACAAGTACCTTCCTGAGCACGGAGGCTCTAACATGCGACCCATCTAAACATGTATTCTGTGAATTTAAACTACCGTGATCTTAGTCCCTCTGAATTCTGTGTACCACTGATTGTTTTTAAGAACAGAATATGTGGTTTTCTGAGCATGAAAGGCCTGAGCAGAGAGCTGGCTATGTACCTTCAGACCATAGACCCGTCCCCATGGTCGTGAACCCATGTGATCCTACACCATTCTGAATATGGATGTGCCCTTCTAATGCAACCATTCTGAGAAAACCGACACTCAACATGGACCCATGAGTGTGGAATATCCTGAACATAAAGGTCCAGGGAATATACACTCTTGATCATGGAATCCTTGGGCGTAATCAATGATAAACAGCAACTCAAGAAGTGTGGACACTTCTGATCAGGGGCTGCACTAAGAATCGACTTGTCTAATTGGAGATACTTTCCATATGCACCTACTTGCTTATGCCACGAATGTGTACCAGCCTGCGCATGAACCCTACCGACTGGGACATACTACTATTTCAATCTCACTTGAATATCGCGCCACTTGAGAATATACCCTCTTCTTCATGCTTAGTGCCTGAACGTGTAAAATTATGCGCATGGACACGTTTGAATAATGACCCACACTAAGAGTGAAACACTCCTGACAATAAACACCCTATCCATGGCCTCTATTGTGTGGATAACTTGAGGATTAAATCATGAACATGAATCTCCTCAACATGGAATCATTGACCACAATGACATCTAAGCATGAATCTTCGAAGAAGAGTGGACATTTCTGTTCATGGAATTCTGTAAGTATGAATTTCCCTGATTGTTGTTTACCTAGAGAGTGTTCTGTTGTGATTTTATGGAACCCCTTTCCTTGTACCTTCCTGAACATGAATCCTCTAATTGTCTCTTCCCTTAATCATGGCTTGCTTTGATTGTAACCTCCCCTTAACACAGCCCCACTTGAGCATGTATCCTCTTGATTGTGTTTGATATAATAACTCATACTTTCTTGAGTGCTGATTCTGCTGAGCATGTAGCCTTTTGAATGTGAACGACTCTGAGAATGACACGCTTCAGAAAATGTGTCCACAAGGACATGGAATTTTTTCCTGTGGGACATCCTGAGCTTAAAGAATCTGAGAAAGGACCCTTCTGAACATGGAATCACGCACTGAAGTCATTTCTAAGCATATCCATAGAATTGTTGACGTAAATACATGGAATTCTGTCATTTCCTTGATCTTAGTTCATCCTGGGGCTGTACCATTGTGAATTTGTGTAACAACATCCGAGTACCTTCCTGAGCATGGACGCTCTTAATTGTCCATCCCCCTAATCATGTATTCTGTGAATCTAAACTACCGTGATCTTAGCCCCTCTTGATCATGTATAACACTGATCATGTATGACAACTGAAAATGTTCTTCTCGGCCCCTGAGCAGCAACCTGGCTGACTCTGTTACTTCAGACCGTAGACCCTACCTCATGAGCATGAAGTCATGGGATCCTACACCTTTCTGAATATGAATATCCTCTGATAATGGAGCCATTTTGAGAAACACCAACACTCTGCATGGTCCAATGAGTGTGGAATATCCTGAACATAAACGTTCAAGGAATATACACTCTTGATCATGGAATCCTTGTGTGTAGCCAGCGATACACAGAAACTCAATAAGCATGGACTCTTCTGGTGATGGACTGCCCTAAGAATCTACTTCCGAAATTAGAGCCAATTTCCAAGTATCTACTTGGTAGTTTATCGCCTGTATGTGTACCAGCCTGAGCATCAAAACCCTCCGTATGGAGCCTACTGACCGTGACATACTTCGATTTGAATCTCCCTTGAATATCGCGTCACTTGAGCATATAGCCTTTTCTTGATATTTAATACCTAAACATGTAAATTCTGTGCATGAAATCGTTTCATTAAGGACACACACTGCGAATAAAACGCTTAGGAGAACAAACAGCTTACCCATGGCCACTCTAGTGTGCATAACTTGAGGATGAACACCGGGGACATGGATCCCCTGAACGTGGAATGAATGACCACAATTACATGTATGCATGAATGTAAGAAGAGTGGACATTTTTCATTTGGAATTCTGTAAGTCTTAATTTCCTTGATCCTAGTTTAACTTGGAAATGTTATTTTGTGGTTTTGTGTAATCCCTTTTCCTGTACCTTCGTTTGCATGAAAAGCCTAATTGTATATTCCCCTGATCCTGACCTTCTTTGATTGTAGCCTCCCCTTAATGTAGCCCACTTGAGCATGTATCTTGTAGATTATGTGTAATTTAATAACTCATACTTTCCTGAGCATGCATTCTGTTGACGATGGAGCCTTTTGAATTTGAACGACTCTGAGAATGACACGCTTCAGAAAATGTATCCCCAAGACCACGGGGTATCTTCCTGTGTGACATCTTGAGCTTCATCACTCTGAGAATGGACCCTTCGAAATATGGAATCAGTGAGCCCCGTCATTTCTAAGCATATCCCTAGGAATCCTTGACCTGTACATCCATGGAATGCTGCAATAATTTCCTTGATCCTCGTTCACCCTGAGAATATACCTGTGTGATTTTGAGTAACAACATACAAGTACCTTCCTGAGTATGGAGGCTTTGAAGGTCGACGCCTCTATTCATGTATTCTGTGAATTTAAGCTACCGTGATCTTAAGCCCCTCTTGATCATGTATACCACCGACTGTGTATAAGACCAGAATATATAGTTTTCTAAGCATGGAAGGCCTGATCAGAGAGCTGGCTATGTACCTTCAGACCATAGACCCTTCCTCACGGGCATGAACCCATGTGATTTTACAACATTTTGAGTACGCATGTCCTCTTATAATGGAAGCATTTTGAGAAATACCGACACTCAGCATCGACCCCTGAGTGTTGAATATCCTGAACAGAAAGGTCCGGGGATTATATACTCTTGATCATGGAACCCTTGGACGTGATCAGTGATAAACAGCAACTCAAGAAGTGTGGACACTTCTGATCATGGGCAGCACCGAGAGTCAACTTCCTTCCTTAGAGCCACTTTGCAGTATGTGCCTACTTGTTTATGCCCTGAATGTGTACCAGCCTGAGCATCAAAACCCTCAGCATGAAGCCTACTGACCGTGACATACTGCTTTTTTAATCTCACTTGAATGTCACTCCACTTGACAATACACCCACTTCTTGATGTTTAATGCCTGAACATGTAAAATTATGTGCATGGAAACATTTGAATAATGACCCACACTAAGAATAAAACACTCGTGAGAATAAATACCCTGTCTTTGGCCCCTCTTGGGTGGATAGCTTGAGGATCCACACTGTGAACATGGATTGCCTGAACGTGGAATCAATTTCCGCAAGCACATCTAACCATGAATCTAAGAAGAGTGGAGACTGCCGCTCATAGAATACCGTGAGTACTAAATTCCTTGATTGTTTTTTGCCCAGAGAATGTTCTGTTGTGATTTTGTCTGAACCCTGTACATGTAAGTACTCGAACATGGAATCACTAATTGTAGCCAATTGTTCTCCTGCCTTGCTTTGATGTTAATCTCCCTTCTAGTTAGTTCCCTTTGAGCATGTACCGTCTTGATTATATGTTCAATCTGAACATGTACATTGCTGAGCATGGATTCTGCTGTGCATGGAACCATTCGCATATGGACCCCTCTAAGGGTAATGCACTTTGGATAATGAAACGCCCTAACCATGCTCATGTGGAACATCCCGAGCTTCAACAACCTGAGCATGGACCCTCCTGAACATGGAATCAATGAGCACGGAAACATCTAAGCATGTACCAAGAACCAGAAGTGTCCACACTTCTTGAGTTGCTGTTCATGGGATTCTGTAAGTATTCATTTCTTTGGCCCTTGTTTCCTCTGAGGATGTTGTTTTCTGACTTTTGTGTAACCGTGTACATGTACCTTCTTGAGCATGAAACCCCTAATTGTAGACTCTCCTGATCACGGCTTGCTTTGATATTCATCTCCCCTTAACATAGCCCCACTTGAGTATGTATCCTCTACATTATGTGTAATATAATAACCCATGCTTTCCTGAGCGTGGAGTCTACTGACCTCGGAGCCTTTTTAATTGGAATGGCTCCGAGAATGACACACTTCAGAAAATTTATCCCCTAGGCCATGGAATGTCTTCCAGTGGGACATCTTGAGCTTAAACAATCTGAGAATGGCCCCTTCTGTACATGGAATCAATGTCATTTCTAAGCACACACCTAGGAATCCTTGATGTGTACATCATGGAATGCTGCAATCATTTCCTTGATCCTAGTTCATCCTGAGAATATACCTGTGTGATTTTGTGTAACAACAAACAAGTACCTTCCTGAGCACGGAGGCTCTAACATGCGACCCATCTAAACATGTATTCTGTGAATTTAAACTACCGTGATCTTAGTCCCTCTGAATTCTGTGTACCACTGATTGTTTTTAAGAACAGAATATGTGGTTTTCTGAGCATGAAAGGCCTGAGCAGAGAGCTGGCTATGTACCTTCAGACCATAGACCCGTCCCCATGGTCGTGAACCCATGTGATCCTACACCATTCTGAATATGGATGTGCCCTTCTAATGCAACCATTCTGAGAAAACCGACACTCAACATGGACCCATGAGTGTGGAATATCCTGAACATAAAGGTCCAGGGAATATACACTCTTGATCATGGAATCCTTGGGCGTAATCAATGATAAACAGCAACTCAAGAAGTGTGGACACTTCTGATCAGGGGCTGCACTAAGAATCGACTTGTCTAATTGGAGATACTTTCCATATGCACCTACTTGCTTATGCCACGAATGTGTACCAGCCTGCGCATGAACCCTACCGACTGGGACATACTACTATTTCAATCTCACTTGAATATCGCGCCACTTGAGAATATACCCTCTTCTTCATGCTTAGTGCCTGAACGTGTAAAATTATGCGCATGGACACGTTTGAATAATGACCCACACTAAGAGTGAAACACTCCTGACAATAAACACCCTATCCATGGCCTCTATTGTGTGGATAACTTGAGGATTAAATCATGAACATGAATCTCCTCAACATGGAATCATTGACCACAATGACATCTAAGCATGAATCTTCGAAGAAGAGTGGACATTTCTGTTCATGGAATTCTGTAAGTATGAATTTCCCTGATTGTTGTTTACCTAGAGAGTGTTCTGTTGTGATTTTATGGAACCCCTTTCCTTGTACCTTCCTGAACATGAATCCTCTAATTGTCTCTTCCCTTAATCATGGCTTGCTTTGATTGTAACCTCCCCTTAACACAGCCCCACTTGAGCATGTATCCTCTTGATTGTGTTTGATATAATAACTCATACTTTCTTGAGTGCTGATTCTGCTGAGCATGTAGCCTTTTGAATGTGAACGACTCTGAGAATGACACGCTTCAGAAAATGTGTCCACAAGGACATGGAATTTTTTCCTGTGGGACATCCTGAGCTTAAAGAATCTGAGAAAGGACCCTTCTGAACATGGAATCACGCACTGAAGTCATTTCTAAGCATATCCATAGAATTGTTGACGTAAATACATGGAATTCTGTCATTTCCTTGATCTTAGTTCATCCTGGGGCTGTACCATTGTGAATTTGTGTAACAACATCCGAGTACCTTCCTGAGCATGGACGCTCTTAATTGTCCATCCCCCTAATCATGTATTCTGTGAATCTAAACTACCGTGATCTTAGCCCCTCTTGATCATGTATAACACTGATCATGTATGACAACTGAAAATGTTCTTCTCGGCCCCTGAGCAGCAACCTGGCTGACTCTGTTACTTCAGACCGTAGACCCTACCTCATGAGCATGAAGTCATGGGATCCTACACCTTTCTGAATATGAATATCCTCTGATAATGGAGCCATTTTGAGAAACACCAACACTCTGCATGGTCCAATGAGTGTGGAATATCCTGAACATAAACGTTCAAGGAATATACACTCTTGATCATGGAATCCTTGTGTGTAGCCAGCGATACACAGAAACTCAATAAGCATGGACTCTTCTGGTGATGGACTGCCCTAAGAATCTACTTCCGAAATTAGAGCCAATTTCCAAGTATCTACTTGGTAGTTTATCGCCTGTATGTGTACCAGCCTGAGCATCAAAACCCTCCGTATGGAGCCTACTGACCGTGACATACTTCGATTTGAATCTCCCTTGAATATCGCGTCACTTGAGCATATAGCCTTTTCTTGATATTTAATACCTAAACATGTAAATTCTGTGCATGAAATCGTTTCATTAAGGACACACACTGCGAATAAAACGCTTAGGAGAACAAACAGCTTACCCATGGCCACTCTAGTGTGCATAACTTGAGGATGAACACCGGGGACATGGATCCCCTGAACGTGGAATGAATGACCACAAATACATGTATGCATGAATGTAAGAAGAGTGGACATTTTTCATTTGGAATTCTGTAAGTCTTAATTTCCTTGATCCTAGTTTAACTTGGAAATGTTATTTTGTGGTTTTGTGTAATCCCTTTTCCTGTACCTTCGTTTGCATGAAAAGCCTAATTGTATATTCCCCTGATCCTGACCTTCTTTGATTGTAGCCTCCCCTTAATGTAGCCCACTTGAGCATGTATCTTGTAGATTATGTGTAATTTAATAACTCATACTTTCCTGAGCATGCATTCTGTTGACGATGGAGCCTTTTGAATTTGAACGACTCTGAGAATGACACGCTTCAGAAAATGTATCCCCAAGACCACGGGGTATCTTCCTGTGTGACATCTTGAGCTTCATCACTCTGAGAATGGACCCTTCGAAATATGGAATCAGTGAGCCCCGTCATTTCTAAGCATATCCCTAGGAATCCTTGACCTGTACATCCATGGAATGCTGCAATAATTTCCTTGATCCTCGTTCACCCTGAGAATATACCTGTGTGATTTTGAGTAACAACATACAAGTACCTTCCTGAGTATGGAGGCTTTGAAGGTCGACGCCTCTATTCATGTATTCTGTGAATTTAAGCTACCGTGATCTTAAGCCCCTCTTGATCATGTATACCACCGACTGTGTATAAGACCAGAATATATAGTTTTCTAAGCATGGAAGGCCTGATCAGAGAGCTGGCTATGTACCTTCAGACCATAGACCCTTCCTCACGGGCATGAACCCATGTGATTTTACAACATTTTGAGTACGCATGTCCTCTTATAATGGAAGCATTTTGAGAAATACCGACACTCAGCATCGACCCCTGAGTGTTGAATATCCTGAACAGAAAGGTCCGGGGATTATATACTCTTGATCATGGAACCCTTGGACGTGATCAGTGATAAACAGCAACTCAAGAAGTGTGGACACTTCTGATCATGGGCAGCACCGAGAGTCAACTTCCTTCCTTAGAGCCACTTTGCAGTATGTGCCTACTTGTTTATGCCCTGAATGTGTACCAGCCTGAGCATCAAAACCCTCAGCATGAAGCCTACTGACCGTGACATACTGCTTTTTTAATCTCACTTGAATGTCACTCCACTTGACAATACACCCACTTCTTGATGTTTAATGCCTGAACATGTAAAATTATGTGCATGGAAACATTTGAATAATGACCCACACTAAGAATAAAACACTCGTGAGAATAAATACCCTGTCTTTGGCCCCTCTTGGGTGGATAGCTTGAGGATCCACACTGTGAACATGGATTGCCTGAACGTGGAATCAATTTCCGCAAGCACATCTAACCATGAATCTAAGAAGAGTGGAGACTGCCGCTCATAGAATACCGTGAGTACTAAATTCCTTGATTGTTTTTTGCCCAGAGAATGTTCTGTTGTGATTTTGTCTGAACCCTGTACATGTAAGTACTCGAACATGGAATCACTAATTGTAGCCAATTGTTCTCCTGCCTTGCTTTGATGTTAATCTCCCTTCTAGTTAGTTCCCTTTGAGCATGTACCGTCTTGATTATATGTTCAATCTGAACATGTACATTGCTGAGCATGGATTCTGCTGTGCATGGAACCATTCGCATATGGACCCCTCTAAGGGTAATGCACTTTGGATAATGAAACGCCCTAACCATGCTCATGTGGAACATCCCGAGCTTCAACAACCTGAGCATGGACCCTCCTGAACATGGAATCAATGAGCACGGAAACATCTAAGCATGTACCAAGATCCAGAAGTGTCCACACTTCTTGAGTTGCTGTTCATGGGATTCTGTAAGTATTCATTTCTTTGGCCCTTGTTTCCTCTGAGGATGTTGTTTTCTGACTTTTGTGTAACCGTGTACATGTACCTTCTTGAGCATGAAACCCCTAATTGTAGACTCTCCTGATCACGGCTTGCTTTGATATTCATCTCCCCTTAACATAGCCCCACTTGAGTATGTATCCTCTACATTATGTGTAATATAATAACCCATGCTTTCCTGAGCGTGGAGTCTACTGACCTCGGAGCCTTTTTAATTGGAATGGCTCCGAGAATGACACACTTCAGAAAATTTATCCCCTAGGCCATGGAATGTCTTCCAGTGGGACATCTTGAGCTTAAACAATCTGAGAATGGCCCCTTCTGTACATGGAATCAATGTCATTTCTAAGCACACACCTAGGAATCCTTGATGTGTACATCATGGAATGCTGCAATCATTTCCTTGATCCTAGTTCATCCTGAGAATATACCTGTGTGATTTTGTGTAACAACAAACAAGTACCTTCCTGAGCACGGAGGCTCTAACATGCGACCCATCTAAACATGTATTCTGTGAATTTAAACTACCGTGATCTTAGTCCCTCTGAATTCTGTGTACCACTGATTGTTTTTAAGAACAGAATATGTGGTTTTCTGAGCATGAAAGGCCTGAGCAGAGAGCTGGCTATGTACCTTCAGACCATAGACCCG